>NW_004798079.1:175608-196680 GCF_000002075.1 Aplysia californica | reverse complement strand
TGGAGGGAGGGAGAGGGAGGGAGGGAGGGAGATTTGTTCGTAGCACTAGTTTTATTGTGAGTGTGAGAGAGTTTTTCTTGTATTCTACATTTAAAAAAATATAGCATTGTCACAGCCAGACTCCGCATGACAATCTATTTTTCATAGAAATCTTTTTATACATACACATATATTTACATAATATTATGCTCTATACATACGCCTGTCAAGTAATTTTTTAACGTGACATCTCTCAGAATTTAATGCGCATTGAACATTTTTTAGAAAATGGAAATGTGCAGTGCAAATGCAATTTTTTTTTATTATTGTGATTTAAATTTTTGTATCACTCTCCTAAATGTATTTTCAAGCAGGGCATTACATAACACTGTCACCACTTGGGTGATCCCCCCCCCTACTGCACATTCAAATTATCAAATGTGAGGCATCGTGGTGAAATCAAGCGCTCGTCAAAATAATGAAATAGAAGAAAACAGCATTTTTCTGCTGGTTTGGCAATTTTTATCAAATTTTTGTAATTTGGCTCAACTTCTTTTATGTCCATTTAAAAACAAACTTTTGTGTGAATTTCACGGAAACACTTTGATTAAAGGCACATAAACTGTACATTTTTAGTTTCAAAGGACTAAAACTATGGAAGTTACCAAACTTTGGCAGCCATTTTCTCACAAATTTACCTTTGAAACCAGGCGAACCCCACCTTCTTCAGTTTGAAAATATCACGATTCCTATTAAAGGTAGACAGGTACATTTTTCATGTAGATCGAGAGAATAGAATAAGCTTTAAGATGATACCGATGACTCCACTTTCCCAAAAATTGATGAGCGCCTGATTCCACCTATATATGGTCGCTTTTAAGAACAAGGGGCAAACTATCCCGAAATATGCTGTTTTGCCCCTTGTTCAGTTTCTTTAGAAGACAAGGAGAGTTTTCTCTATAACTAAACAAATATCCACACCAATGAAACCAAACTTCTCCCATAGGTAGGGTAATGCCCACTTTTGGTGTAGGTCAAGATTTCTGGAAACCTCCGAAATCTGGCTTAGCCCGCTTGTCCTTAAAAGCGACCATATGTGGGGCAGCGTGGTGGAATCAGGCTCTCGTCAAAATAATCAAAGTGAAGAAACTTGCAATTTTCCGCAGGTTTGTGAATTTTTATCAAATTTTTGTTTTTTGACTCAGCACCTTTCATGCCCATTAAGGAACTCATTTCTGTGTGGATTTTTCTGAAAAGCATTGATTAAAGGCACAAAACCTCCTTCTTTCGCAAATATCTCGACTTGTATTTAAGATAAAGGAATATTATTTTCATCCAAATAAAGACACGTGAACAAGCTTTAAGATGATACCAATAACTCTACATGCCCAAAAACTGACGAGAGCCTGATTCCACCACGCTGCCTCACATATTTCCTCCTACCTAGTTAGTATATATGGCTGACAGACAAAACTCACGGCGCTTGATTCCTGTTTCAGGTATTCATCTATCGGAACAACGCCGCCGTGTTAGAGCGCACCAGCAAGTCGGCCATCAGCTGATTGGGCTCTCCGTCATCTTTCGCCGCCAGAGCCTGCTGTGACATCATCGTGGTCGACCTGCATCTACACGCTAAATCCTACCAGTGCAGTTTTACAGTCTGTGAAAACATTAAATTTACTAAAATGTTTCTTTAGTTTTTACATCATTTTTTGTTGTAGATCTTTTTCTTTTTCTTCTTCTTCTTTTTTCTTTCTTTTACGTACTAGAAATGGTAATGCCTTATTTTTTTGGGGCTGTTTTTCTTGATTTTTTAAAATATTGACTATTGAGAATGCATATTTAGTAGAAAGTTTTGATGAATAATTATAGGTTGTTCACTTTCATTTGCCTGCGTTAAAAAAAATCTAGCTAATTTATTAATTTACCTATGCCCACGAAACTTTGCATGCCACTTCTGCAGGCCAGTGACCTAAAACAAAATTTTTCAAAAAATTCTTGATCTAGTAATAAAAATTCTTTTCTCTTTGGGCCTTATATTAAAAACCGCTCTTTGGATGCATACACAGGATCACTAAAATAAAGGACTTACAGTAACTTTGCCTACAAATTGCTCATTTTGACACCACCTTGCCCCTACATCTCAGTGTGAGCTTGAAGATTACATCCCCCCCAGCTGTCTTTTGTTTTAGTAGAGGTTTTACGGCGCTCGCCACTGCATAAGGTCATATGAGCGCCAGAAGATCAGAGGTGTTACAAGAGAGTAACAAACATAAAAAAGGAGGGGAGAGAAGGACGATAGATGTTTGATAGGAAAGAAGAAGCAAACCACACCAGAGCACCAGCCAACCACCCACCCCAGCTGTCAAGAAGTCTCCACATGAGTCTCAAAAGTACTTACCCCGTCCTTTGAATCTGTGTGTTGGGCACACATTAAAAAGTGTTGTGTTGAGAATATGTCAACTTTTAATGTTTTAGGTGTATGCTGTAAATCTCCTATTATTTTTTTTGCCCCCTTCAGGGTGATACCAAAGAAAACGTGTCGGAATGTTAGTTTGCAGTGACCTTTATGAATGGGCTTTTAGATTCTGTTGGTCATCCAATTTTTAGACCGGTATACAGAAGATTGGAGATGATTAAACGGAGCGATTTCATTTTGCCATGTTTTAACCACGGTCAGATGAAAGTGAACAAGCTGTAGTAGCTGTTATTCCTTTCATTTCTATGATTTTATGTTGGAGCATTTCATCGCAGTCCCAAGATGTATGAGAAGCCCCTGATTTTTAAGACTTCCTTGTAAAAGAGGGTCTAATGGAGGCGAGCAACTGTCTTGTGATAGCGATGATAATGTTTGGCTGTGGAGGGAGGGAGTGAGAGAGAGAGAGAGGCATGGATGAGAAATGAAAATATATCTTATATCAAATTGTGTGTTTTGTATTCCTATTGGTAAAAGACGTGAACTACTAATGACTATTTTGTGTACGTGAATACGGTTCATTTGTTTTCTATATTTAGCAAAACAGTAGAGAGGGGGGCGTTAGCATAGTTGGTGTCTTGCTGTGCTACTGTTCAGAGGGTCTTACTTCGAGTTCGCAATGGAGTCCGCTTAAAACTAAAGTATTTTTTTAGGAGTTTTTGTAGCTGGGTTGAGTTTGGAGACAGATTACATCGTGGGTTCCTCTTCTTAAATAAAAATTACACCCAGGATTGATGGGAGCATGTCATTAAACTGTGTCTAACCAAGTGAGCTTGTAACGGTTTCTTAGAAGGTGAACTTTATTTTTTAAATGTTGGACATCTTTCCATGGTATAAATCTCAATGTACTTAACTGAGTACAGTGGGGTGCACATTTCTGATTGATATTCTTGCCTATGGGCATTACTAAGAATTCCTTTCTTTCGATTTTAAAGAGTTGTGTTCTTGAAATTCACTTTGTGATGAGTAGGACTATAGCTTCTTGGTTGATGTTTTTGTTTCTCTTATCCAACTTTTTGAGTTAGATCTATGATGAATTATTTCCAAGTTATTTCATCGATATATCAAGTCTCATGTGTTGAACTCAGGAAGAATCTATTTAACCAGTCAATGTTGTTCCTCTTATTCTAAGGGTTTTTACTTCAGACAGTGTGTTGTGGAGGTCGACTTTTCTTCTTCACACTCTGATTGTTTGGGCTTTTTTGTATTGTTTTTAACATTGTTGACTGGCAGCGCATTCAGCTGCAGTGTCAAGTTTTTGTCCGTTCGGCTCTGTGTTTTATTTCTTGCCTATAGTAAATTCCTTTTGGTCGTGAGTGAATTATGGATGTGCTGTAGAAACCCCACTCTGCAATATTGGATTGCTACCGTAGAATTACAAAGTTCTGTCCGGAATTTTTTTGCGGTTTTGAGTTACTAAGACCAGGGGGGTCAGAAACCAAATGTTCTGTCTGCTCTATCAAAATTATGTGATTATGCAAAGTTGTTATCAAGATATTCGAAGAGTTGCATTCGGAAAAGTTAATAATAATAATAATTGCTCTATGCGCTGTACAACTATTATTACCCCAGCAGACCCTCTGAGAACATTCAGAAACATTCTTAGCTTCCGAGGAAGCATAAAGTTTGACGTGTCGTGAAACTAAAAATTTTATAACGTCAAATTTCTCATAACTAGGTACTAATAAGCAGATAGAACTGTAATTTCGGTGGTTAGGCTCTCGGACTCGCAACCGTAAGGTCGTGGGTTCGAATCCCGTCAGGGGCCCGACGTTGTGTCCTTGGGAAAGGCACTTTGCACAAATTTTCCTCACTTCACCCAGGTGGAAATGGGTACCCAGCTATAGACAGAAAAAGATCTTGTCAGTTTGATAGTGTTTGAGCGCGTGAAATCTGCAGCTTGCTCTGTATGCTTCCGTGGAAACTGAGAATGTTTCGGAGTGTTCTATGGTCTGCTGGGGTAATAATATAGTGTAAAGCGCATAGAGCCTGCTGTTGAGCGGGGATATGCGCTATACAAATGCTATTTATTATTATTATTATAATTCTAGGGTAACGAGCTATCTGGGCTCTAGCACCAGAGCTTTACGTGAGGTCTTTTGTCTTGGTTCTTTTGTTGTATATGCATCTTGACACATCACAGACTGTACAGACTCCCTCGTGGGGGAGATTGCTTGTGCCAAAGTTTTTTGCTCATTTTGACATTCCGGTAAGGTGGTGATTCACTTCTTCTGTTATCTTTTATTCATTCTAGTACCAAAAATAATAATTTTTGTTTTGTTTGAAAGAGAGGTGTTGTGCTCATTTTAAAAAAATTAATATCGAAACGAGATGTATAAAAATATTGTATTATTATTTCTTTAAGTCAAGTTTATTAATACATTATACTGCTTCCTCTTGGGGGAAGATTTGCTCGGCAGATGTCTCCCGTTTGTAATGTAGACATTACGTTTGAGTATATATTTGTATTTTTTTTCCCCTGACATTTCTGAATAGTGTTATTGTAAATGTAGGTCCAATGAGTGTGTGATTTGGAGTAGTCAGGGATGGGTGGATGTGACTACTTGCTCAGAGTTCATGTCGACTTCGATTTGGGCTGATATGAATTGTGAGTAAGGTGGGGATAGTTTCTGAAAATGCCCCAATCCATACCAATGAATTTTCTTTTTCTTTGTAGTGCATTTTCTAGTGTATTATAAATGAATGGACATATTTAACTTTTACGATAGGGAGCAGTGAAAGCAAAAGTGGTTTATAATTCATGTACGTGGAATTTTGAAATATGGCTCAAGCTGTTTAAGGGAAGGGGAGCGACCCTTGATTTTGCAGATTTGGGGTCAGGCTATGCACATTTTATGTTGGCTGATTTTTCAAGATAAACCAGTTTTTGGTCTAAAAATAGTATGGATACAATTGAGAAAGACTTTATTCTCCAGGTAAATTGCCTTTAAAAACATGAGGATGGATTAATATAGTGAATTTTCACAATTATTGTCGGTTTTCGCAAAAAGTAATTTTTGTGCAGTTTTTTTCCTACTCCTTCCCGTTAAGAATTGGGTTATGTTACGCTTGTGTTAAGTCCTTGTTTGTGTTTATTGGAGCTGACATTCCTGCTTCGAAGGCAGCATAGAAGGGATCAGGGCGTAGAACATTCTGAGAATGCTCCACTCCACATTTTGCTGATGCCAGAGTAGAAATCCCTCATTATTTTTAATGGGGTCGAGACTTGACGAGATTGAATTCAACTCGCTCTTGAAACTCCCCGTCGTTTTGTCCCGTTTTCCCCCTCATCAATTGCAACCACATATTTTATGTAGTATTTTTTTGGTCTTTGTCTTCTGGCGTTTTTAACACTTTGTAGTCACAGCCAGCAGTACAAAATACCTCATCTGGTCACCCAGCCAGGAGAGTGACTGCAACGGACTTCTCGGGTCTGGCGCGGAACTGCTGCCTTAATGATCTTAAATTGTGCCTATGGGAATGTAGGAACACCTGCGTTAAAAAGATTCCCTTGGAGCATCGTTAGAAAGTAGCTGTTATAAGCTGAGTGTTAATGAAGTGCATAATATAGCCCCATGTTTGTTGTGGGTTTACCATGACTGTGTGCTGGGTGGGGCTGTTCAAGCAACGTCAGTCCTGATGTATGCTCATCGCAGATCTCAGGTTTGGAAACACTGATTTCTTTTTCTCAGTCACTATTATTATGAATTTTTTGTGGTCCTTTTGTAGGCCGAAGGGCTAGAACTCAAATGGCCGCTGGGTTTGAAAAGTAAAGTAAGTAAAGTGGTCTTTTTGTCATAAGTTCAGGATTTGGGTCATGGGGTTTGGAACTTGTGATGGATTTGGGTACTTGATTTTAGGGTAGGAGTTGGGTTAACTTTTTTAGTTAAAAGGGTTCAATGTTTTTGGGGTTTTTTTTCCTGAGTCGTGATGTTTTTTATAAAGAAATCTTATATCATTGTGAGAATATTTGTCTTTAATGTGTCTGCATGTACAAAAATTACACTATATTTCAATGCTGTGATGTTTTAATCATGTTTAATTTCGAAACACCAATTTGTCATATATGCAACTAGTAGTGTACATCTGAAGTCATTAAACGGGGTGGTGCTTTTTTGTATGAATGACGTCTTGTAAGACATAGTTCTGTTAACACTTGTCAGTCAACACAATGACAGTGGAATATTGTTATGACAGTTGACAGCCCCCTGAGCAGGGTTTCAGGGAGAGAGAGAGAGAGTTGGTCTGTACATGGAAGTTCAAATATGTCAATAACCAAAGTGTCTCTGATTAAGAAACATGATTTAGACGAGCGCCTAATTTCACCACGATGCGTCACAATTATTGAAAGGGTGAGGCTTTTATTTTCTCTGCATTGAAACATTTCGCTCTCTGGACCAAGAACAGTTGACCAACTTGTGGACAATATTACGATGGTTTGACGTCGTTACAGGTTCTGCTTGAGGCACACGTGCTTTGGTTGACTGTCAAGTGTTGAGGGAATCAACGGATTGGGAGGCTCTGGCTGATTGGTCAGAAAAAAAGGATGTTATTGAGACTGTGAACAAATGTGGAAGTTTTTGTTGAACCATCGCATGTATTCATTTGGGGTTTCACTTGGAGATATCACGATCTCAGTGCTTTTTTGTCCTATCTCCATTTTTTTAAACAGTGAAAACAGTTCATAAGAAAGAGTGAGTTTAAGAAGATGTCACATTTTCAATGTTTAAAAAAAAAAGGAAACACAACAAGAAAGCACTGAGGTCACGATATGTGGATGCGTGTTCACCAGGGTTTGTTTCATTTTGAAAGGTTTGTGGGTGTTTACTTTTTCAAATTGCGTGTATATTTTATACATGTATATATTATTACATGTGTATTATTACATATTTTTTTAATTTGAGGGATGTTTCTTGTAACTGGAATTTTTCATGTGTTTGTTCTCATGTGTAACTGAAGGATGCATATAACAAGTGTCTGTGGTGTAGTGGGTGAGCTGTTTGCCTTGCTTGCGGGAGATGTGAGTTCGATTCCTGAATGAGGAACTTTCTTTTCCGGAGAAGCTCCACCTGTCTGCTCAGTTATGGTATCCATATCGACCCTGGTTGGTGGGGTGTCCTTGTGTGGGTTCTTAAAGGTATTCACAAACACAGTGCATGGTTGGCAGGTGCTCTGGTGTGGTTTGCTCCTTACCTATCAAACATCTATCGTCCTTTTCTCTCCTCTTTCTTTTTTTGTGTTTGTTACCCTCCTGTAACACCTCTAATCTTCGGCACTCATGTGACTTTATTGAGTTGCAAGTGCAGTAAAACTCTTACTAAAACAAACAAAAGTTAATGGTACCTGAGGGAGTGACACCAGGAAGCCACGCGCAACAGTTGGATGGCTTCTGAATAAGTCAAAGTCATCTATACTGTGTTAAAGAATCTTTTCTGAAGCTCATAGGTTGCTATCGTTTAGTCTTTATGTCTCGTTAGATATGATGGAAAACTAGCTCTCTCTCTCTCTCTCTCTCTTGCCCTTTTTAACTCCCAGTGGAGCACAGGCCATCAACAACATTACTCCAGCGAAGCCTGTCCTGAGCATCCTTTTCTATCTGTTTCCATGATGTCCCCGCTTTTTCAATTTCCGCTTGTACCGCTCGCCTCCATGTCATCTTTGGTCTTCCCTTCTTACGCTTTCCTTGTGGGTTCCACGTTAAAGCCTGTCTAATGATGCTTGTCGGGGGTCTCCTCAGGGTGTGTCCAATCCATTTCCATTTCTTCACCTGAATATCTTCCTTTACTGGCCTTTGGCTTGTTCTCTCCCACAGTTGAGCATTCGTGACTCGATCGTACCACTTGATCCCCACTATCCTTCGTAGGCATCCATTTACGAAGCTCTGCAGTTTCCTTAGGAAAACTAGCTCAGAAGTTCAATTTTCTTCTCTTGGGGGAGTTTTCCAAACGGATTGAAAGTCAGGCTTAGAATTAGAATAGGAGCAGTGGGAGGGGGGTTTTGTTGACTGCCGACAAGAAGAAGGAAAGAAAAGACATCTTAAAATAACCCGTTTTTGATGTTATTCTAACTCTTTCACCTTTTTTTCTAAATATGTACATGTGAGGTCTCATATGAATACTCCATGGGTCACCAAAATTAGAAAAAGTTACGTGAGTTTGTTTCATAGGTTGAAGCTTGATCGTAGTTTCTGTCAGCCCAGAATATTCAAGCTGTCTCCGTGGTTTTGTGCAAAAAAACATTCTGAAATTATGCAAACCAAGCCCAAAAATGTGAAATTATGCGATTCTGTTAATTTCAGCGAAAAATAATAAAGGAAAATAATAAAAAATTATGAAAAAAAAAAAAGATCTAATTTTGCTAAATTATGCGGGGTACATAAAACCCCGGGGACAGATTGAAGGGGCTGGTTTCACGTCAACTCTGTGAATGTGTGTTGCACATCTGTTTGAAACTGTGTTGAGTAGTTGAGCCTGTCTTTGAATTGATCGACAGAATTTTTCTCTGTCAAACTTCATAGCCTCTTTTTTGAGGTATTAGTATTTACTCTTTTTGTAACCACCCACGGCATCCCCCTGACCCAAGCTCTCTATCTGGCGACAGAGAGACGTCTCTTTTTTCCCGCGACACCCAAAAGGGTATAAGCGGCGAATAAAAAAAAAAAAGTGCAAATAAAGTAAAGTATTAACTCTTTCAACCCCATCGGACACTGGGAGCGTGCGGCGGTAATTACAACCGTGTTCCCCATCATAGGACCCTGGGAGCACCCGATACAAGTGACAACTGTTTCGGTTTATTTAGTGCTAGTTTTTGCTTGTTTTTCGGAACTCTTCACGAACCAAGTTTTTTTTAGTAATGACTAAGCCTTCGTTTCCGCCATTTAATAGTTGGAGGCAAGCTTTTGGGGTTATAATGAGACATAGTGCACCAAGTTTAGGTGACTGTAGGAAAAAACTCCGGGAAATGGTGGAAAAAACTTGGGGTTTATTAAAAAGTTAAGTGAACAGTCAGTATCTTGAATCGGTTTAGCCCCCTTCTAATATTTTTGATTAACAGAACTACCATGTACGATGCACCACTGCACTTCATCTCTGCGGCAGGGCTTGTTTTTCTATTTTCACTTTTAAGAAATCCGGGGAAGTAGTAGTAGTACCATACTCTTGTTCAGCGAATCATGAAATTTTTTATATTTTTGTATGCACTGATGGGTGACATGTGTTTCTGTGTGCTTTTGTGTGTATATCATTGTGTTTGTGGAGATGTGTGCAAGTGTATGTCATTTATGTCAGTATTTATATATATATGTGTGTGTGTGTGTGTGTGTGTGTGTGTGTGTGTGTGTGTGTGTGTATTTGCCATTTATGTCAGTAATGTATATATGAATGTGTGTGTTTTTCATTTATATCAGTATTTATAAGTATATGTGTGCTTTACTTTTATGTCAGTATTTAGTATGTGTGTGTTTTTGCCATTTAAGTCAGTGTGTGTGTGTGTGTGTGTGTGTGTGTGTGTGTGTGTGTGTGTGTGTGTGCGCGCGCGCGCGCGCGACCGTGCGTTGGTTCATGTGTGCGTGCGTGCATGCATGTATAAGTTCTGAGTTGCCTGTGATCCTCATCCTGTCCTGCCATCCATCAGTCACTCAACACAGAGTGGGTTTCAGTAGGTGGCTGTTTCTTCTGGCTGGTTCTGTCTCTTTTTTCTATATGTATATATATATGTGAGGCCGCGTGGTGAAGGCCGCTTGGTGAAGGCCGCGTGGTGAAATCAGTGACTAATTTTTTAAAAGTCGTAACAATCAGTCGTTTGCCTGAGAACGGCTCATGTCTGTTTTGTGTCTTGTTTGTGTGTTCATTTTTCAGAACTGACTAGAGTATAACTAAGAGTATGGTATTCAGCTTCTGAAAAGCATTTTTGTTCTCAAATGTCTCATTGTTATCATCTGGGCAGTGCTATTGACTGAAGTGTCTTTCGGCCATTCCCAAAGGGGAAATATTGACGTGTTTTTATGCACAGTAGAATCGTAAATGGCGCTCACATAGCTGTATGCAGTTGCGAACGCCGTTAAACCTTACTAAAACTAAACTAATCTTTCTTTGATTTCAGTCATTTTACCCTCGCCTATGGTACAAGGATTTAATGCTTCGTCATTACTCAAAGAAGACCCGAATTCTATTCCTAGGTTGGTGGAATTTTTATCAAGTATCTCGGTCTTTCTGCTGGGACTTTTAAGTTCCTCTCAGGCCGGGTTGAGCCAGACAGGCAGGGTTGAAGTCGGCTTCCTAAATAATCGACATTTTGTTGTGAAGGGGGATAAAAAACGCTCGTGTTCATTCAATTTATTCTGGCACTTTGTGATCACTTTGGTGTTTCTTTTTTTTTTTCTTTTTTTTTTTTAACCTTTGAAAAGTCACTAATTTTTAAAAAAGTCGTAATCAGTTCAGTTATTTGCCTGAGAACGGCTCATGTCTGTTTTGTGTCTTGTTTGTGTGTTCATCGTTCAGACTCGACGACAAGAGTATAACACCAAGTAGGGTGTTCAGCTACTGAAAAGCGTATATTATGTGTTTACAGCCTCATAAGCAGTTGAAAAATATCTTTTTAGAAATTCATATTCATATATTATGTTATGACTTTTACATAGATGGACTGTAATATGATATCTGTGTGTGTGTATTCTGTTCATGTGTGGCACGGTTCTGACATGTTTGTTGTATGTAGTCGGAAAAAAACTAATTGTTAGTGTGAGTAAGTGAGTGGTTATGTGTATGCGCACACGACTGTGTCGGTTGTGTGTATGCTCGATTGTGTGTATGCGCGAGTGTGTCACCATTTCGCCTTCACTGTAAAATGTGCAAACCATAACAATTAGCATACATTTTATGTCTTCATGCTATGCAGCATTTTTTAAAAATCTTGTGGATCCAAATATATGTCAAATAAAATGAAAATTTAGGGAACTTCTTGTTTGTTTGTCTTGGAGTGCTGAGTGCGATTTTCTGTTACTACTGTATTACAGAGGCGTGCTGACAGAATGAGTTACTTCTCAAAATCCACAAATCGATATATTGGCCAAAAATCGACACCAGAGTAATTTTTTTTTCTTAATTGATGCCATATTCTTTAGGTATAACATGCCTTTTATTATTTTATAATATAATGAATGTAAATGGAAAAAAACTAACCTGAAATTAGCCTGATGTATTTTTTTCCATAATGCTCGAATCCGAGAAGTAACTCATTTCGTCAGTCTGCTTCACATATATGGTCGCTTTTAAGCACAAAGGGGCTATGGCTATCCCGAAAAATGCTGTATTGTGTTTTGTTTTGAAAAAATCGAAGGTAAAGTTTTTACCCCTTGTTCAGTTTCTTTAAAAAACGAGAGTTTTCTCTGTAACCAAACAAATATACACACCAATGAAACCAAACCTCTCCTATAGGTAGGGCAATGCCCACTTTTACTTTTAGTGTAGGTCAAGATATCTGGAAACTCCTGAAATTTGGTTTAGAACTCTTGTCTTTAAAAGCGACCATATATGTTGGCGCTATCGCCCATCACTGTGTGTATGGGATGTAGCCTAATAACAACAGAAAGCGCTTGTATAGCCATGTTCATCCCAACACTCACCTATCGATGAATTCAATGCCAAACATGGACCACGAACAAGACATTAAAGCAAAGAGTTACAACATGTGAAATGCGATGTCCTAGAAAAGCAGGAAACAAGACCAGGCGAGACAAAATTAGAAACTTAGTAATCAGAGGAATGGTAGGCACAAACGATGTTCATGCATCACATCCAACACCAAAGAATCAAATGGTTCGGACATCTCATACGGTTACCAACACACCACCCAGCACAACGTGCCTACATAATACAATTTGATGGCACAAGGCTAGAGGGCGACCGAGAAAGTCCTGGATAGATGGAGTCAGGGAAACACTGACAACTCACGGCATTCCCCTGTCCCAAGCTCTCCAGCTGGCGACAGAGAGACGTCTCTTTCTTCCCGCGACACCCAAGAGGGTATAAGCGGCTGGCAAAAGTATATGTAAGTTTGTATAGCTCAAATCCCCGCTCAATGGGCAAGGTCTATTCGCTTCACGATCTATTCTATTACCCCAGCAGACATGAGAGCATTCTGAAACAATCTCAGCTTTCTGGGAAGCATACAGTGCAAGCTGCCATTTATAGGCGCTAAAACACTAACAAACTGACAAGATCTTTCGCTGTCTATAGCCGGGTACCCATTCCCACCTGGGTGAAGTGAGGGAAATTCGTGTAAAGTGCCTTTCCCAAGGACACAACGTCGGGCCCGCGGCTCGTACCCCCGAACCCATAACCTCACGATTCGGAGTCCAGGGGGGGGGGGGGGGGGGGGTGGTTACCAATTTTCAAAAGATTCTCTCTGTCTGTCTGTCTGCCTGTCTGTCTGTCTGTCTGTCTGTCTGTCTGTCTGTCTGTCTGTCTGTCATGTATTTTTTTCTCTTTTTTTCCAACCCTCTCCCCCCCCCCTTTGTCTCCCTCCCCCCTTTTTCTCCCTCCCCTTTTTTTCTCCCCCCCTTTTTCACCCCCTCTCTCCCTCCCCCCCTCTCTCTCTTTCTCCTCCGCCCCCCCCCCCCAATTGTTCTCCCTTTTCACCTCAACTCGTTTCCTTTTCCTTTTACAATAATGTAGGTCACATTTTCATGCTCCGTTTTACATAATAAGATCTTGGATTCATGGTCGTTAATCGTCACGCACTGTTTCTACAACGATATAATTATATTTCTTGAAACCATATGTGTCACAACGTGGTGGAATCAGGCGCCTGTCAGTTTTTGGGCATGTGGAGTTATTGGTATCATCTTAAATCTTGTTTATTTGCCTATATTTCAATGAAAAAAAGACCTACCTATTTGTCTTGAGTAGAACTTGAGATATTTGTGATTGAAGGAGATGGGGTCGCCTGGTTTCACAAGAAAAATTAGGGAGAAAATGGCCGCCAAAGTTTGGTGACTTTCAAAGTTTGAGAGTCCTTTGAAACTGTAAATCTACATGCTTTGTGCCTTTAATAAACGATTTTCAGTAACTTCCATTCAGAAACGTGTTTTAAAATGGCTTTAAATGAGTTGAGTCAAAAATAGAAAATTCTTTAAAATTTGCCCAAAGTCTACAAAACTGTCTGTTTCTTTGACGAGCGCCTGATCTCACCGCGATGGCTCACATATTATTATAGTTATAGGCCGCACATAAATCCTTGTCATGAAAGTACAGTTCGTGGGTGTTGCTCCGTCTTTCCTATCAAACATCTATTGTCCTTTTCTCTCCTCTTTTGTTTGTTTGTTACTCTCTTATAACACCTCTAATCTTCGGCACTTATATGACCTTATTGTATTGCAAGTGACGTAAAACTCTTGCTAACACTAAACTAAAACGAAAGCACAACTGAAATGTGAGGCATCGCGGTAAAACAAGGCGCTCGTCAAAATAACGAAATCAAAGAAATCATCATTTTCGGACAGTTTGGCAGTTTTATTATTGTCATATTTTCATTTTTGGGCTCTACATCTTTTATGTTCATTCAAAAACACAAGTCTGTATGTTTGCATTTTACTGAGACACGGTGACCAAAGGCAAAGCAAATTAAAAAAAATAGTAAATTTTAACTTCCCAAGGACGTTCAAGCTTTGGAAGACACCAAGCTTTGGTGGCCATCTTCTCGTTAATTTTTCCTCTCAAACCAGGTGATCCCTACCCCGTCAATTTTGAAAATATCACGACTTCTGTTCAAGAAGTGAACAGGTGATCCGTGCTCTTTTCACCAAAAGCACGGTAAATGAACAGGCTTTGAGATTCTATTAATAGCTCCATATACCCTTGCATTGACGAACTCCTGCCTCCAGCGTGGCATGGCATCCAAACGTATCACGTTACATCTGAAAAGTGCAGGCCTATGTTCTCACCTTCCCGTAACAAACAAATTTCACACTCTAGTTTGTATGTGAGGCAGCGTGGTGAAATCAGGCGCTCGTCAAAATAATGAAAGTGAAGAAACTGGCATTTATCTGCAGGTTTTTATTTTTTGGCTCAACACCTTTCATGTCCATTAAAGAACACATTTATGCGTAAGTTTTTCTGAAAAACATTGATTAAAGGCATAAAAGATGTACATTTTCAGTTTCCATAGACTCTCAAGCTAAGGAAATAACTCAACTTTGGCGGCCATTTTCTCGCTAATTTTACCTCTGAAACCAGTCAACCCCCGCCTCGTTCAATAGCCTATATCTTGATTGGTATCCAAGATAAATGAATTTTTTTCATCAAAAGCAAGGCAAATGGAGGCTTTCAATAACTCCATATGCCCCAACATTGATGGACGCCTGATTCCACAGCATCACGACACATATAGATCTCAGGATAAACTGTAGTCTGTGGGGGTTGCGGATCCCAGATACTGAATTTGGACGTAGGTTGCTTGTTTCATTGGAGCAATGTGAGTGTAGAATTGGTTTTTCTCACTCAAATCTGTCGAAACTGAAAGAAAAAAAAATCGTTCGCCCTTCAAAGTCTGACGATGACCAATACATCCGCAGTAGAGAATATTTATCTTGCGAAATAGAATTCGGAGAATTGAAGGTTTTGACGACTCGTGGCTTCTGCTGTGGCCGATGAGACCAGTTCTGGCAGGGAAAACTTTGTACCACATTTTGAACATTTAAAGGCATCACTTACACGCATGGTTGTGCGCAGCTTGCGGGCTTCTCTCTTGGCTTCAGCTTGTTTCTTACTGGGTAAAGCCTCCTATGAGTTGCTGACGACTGTGATTGCTGCTCTCCAGCTGGGTCTGTCATTAGCTAGATTCTCCCATGTCAAAGGTTTTCAGCTGAATTCCTTCAGAGACATTGTCAGAGTGTCTTTGTGGCGCTTTTTAGGTGCGACAACTTTTGGCTTTCTTGAGGACAGTTCAGAATTTATTCATATTATATTTGTGACAGTTCGTCATTTGGCCACATAAAACTTCGGAACCACTTAACTTTAGAATTTGAAAAAATTAATGGTGGTTCAGAATCATTTAAAGGGTGCACAGTTTTAGTGAGGAGTCTAAAGCCACTGTAGTTAAATTTTCAGTTTTTCATTAGTTTCGTTTAGATCTAATCGTGGAAAAGTCCGTCTTCTAAGACGCCATTGTAAACAAGTGAGGCTTCCGTTCACATAGAGTGCGGGCACTGATCCCACAATGACTTGACGATCGATTCTTTTGAGTCCGTTCATCGAAAGGGGAAACCCAGCTAGTAGAATAATAATTGCCTTTGGAATTCTGAAATGAGGCATTTTTACGACATGGCCAGCCCATCGAAGTTGAGTCCTTTTGAGTGTAAGAAACAGAATCGCAGCATTTGCCCTTTTGAGAACTTGGGTGTCTTGTATTTTATCCTAAATTTTGATGCCGAGAATTCATCTGCCATTCATTTGGGAATGATTAAGTTTCTTAGAAGCACTTGCTGCTTTCATATCTTTGAATAAGATTTTATGCAAGTCTGTGATGCGTTCCATATCTCACATCCATACAACAGAACTGACTTCACATTTGAATTGAAAATCCTCAGCGTTGTTCGAAGTGAGATTTCTCTAGTCTTTCAAATTCTATTCAAAGACATGAAAGCAGCTCGACCAGCATCTTTTGGGTGCATAATACTGGAGGAGTGGATCAGAATAAAAGATTCCTCTCTAACCTGAGCGACTGTTGGACATTTTTGCAGCTGTTTGTGTCAAATTTATTGTAGCTTCGCTCCCTCTTTTAGTCGTCCTATTTCCTTTACCAACTCTTTCTTTCGGTCTTTCTCTCTCTCTCTCTCTCTCTCTCTCTCTCTCTCTCTCTCTCTCTCTCTCTCTCTCTCTCTCTCCTTCCCTTTGAAAGAATAATTTTAACCGTGTGTGAATGCCACAGCAGTCTCAAAGCCTTGCTCTGAGAAATAAATGCTTGGAAAGAAATACTTGGAGCTGAAATACAAACTGAAACAAGGGACACAAGCCAAAGACGTTTTGGTTGACAGCACTTGTGTAATGCGTGCAAGGTACGTCGTCGACGGTAGATAACGCCCCCCCCCCCTTCCGTGAAAAATAGGTTAAAAAGAGGGCTCTGGGAGAGAGAGAGAGAGAGAGAGAGAGAGAGAGAGAGAGAGAGAGAGAGAGAGAGAGAGAGAGAGAGAGAGAGAGAGAGAGAGAGAGAGAAAGAGAGAGAAAGGGGGAGAGAGAGAGAGAGGGTGAGAGAGAGAGAGAGAGAGAGAGAGAGAGAAAGAGAGAGAAAGGGGGAGAGAGAGAGAGAGGGTGAGAGAGAGAGAGAGAGAGAGAGAGAGAGAGAGAGAGAGAGAGAGAGAGAGAGAGAGAGAGTTAGAAAGAAAGAAAGAGAGAAAGAGAGAATTCGTTAAATAAACATTGTGTTTTCATTGCCTTCCCATCCGACACACTTTTCCTCCGTTGACCGAGCGTACCATCATTTATTTATTCTCCCATGAGCGGAGGCTACAACCACATTATTGTACCTTCTCCCTGGACCAGTTCTATACCACGCCCTGACCTTTCACCCATGCCCAACAAAGCGCTATCTTAACCCTTTCCGTTCGCCTTGGGGTTATTTTGTACCCCCGGAGTTGTATTCTTCACATTTGAGAAAACTTCTAGTGGGAAGATCTCTTTGAAACCTTCAGTATTTCTCAAAAAATTATTTTGACAGACGACTATGCAAAGCGTACGGATCGGATTAACGAGTAAATTTCTTCTTTGGAAAATAGTGGCACAGAGTTCCCCACGTCGTATGGATACGATAGTAAGACACGACGTACGGATATGGTTAAGTGGTGGCACAGAGTTCCCCACGTCGTACGGATACGATAGTAAAACACGACGTACGGATAGGGTTAAGTCCCGGTTACACGTAACGATAAATTGTGTCAGATTCGTCGTATGCGAGAAATGTCCGTTTTATCGAGCTGTGAAGTCTGTTGAGACGTTCCAATCTATCGTCCAGTTTTCTCTCGATCAGGGAGATTCCTAGTCATTGACTTGACTAAAGATGTGCAACGCACCGGGTGACCTTGATACGCAACTTCACCATTGACAATCAACTAAAAAATAAAATTGCTAAAATTTACACGATAACACTTCGGATCAGGTTCTCCACCAGCAACTCGGCTTAATTTGAGAAGCTGATTCCGAAAATGAAACCAGTTTTTTACCTGCAATAATCATTTTTAAAATTTTGAGCCCTAAGTTTAATCCCGCGAGGCGGCAAAGTTTAAAGTGATTCTACATCACAGCGCGTCTCCCTCAAATCTGACCGTGATCGCACGGAAAAATATCATTATCAAGCAGCGCTTGATTTGTCGACCGATTCTCCAAGCCATCGTCCAAACTTTGTACAATTTTGTTCTTACACCTGACGATTTGTCTCATGATCGATAGATCGTCCACTTTTTGTACAATTTATCGTTGCGTGTAACCAGGGCTTTAGACTTACAAAGTTGTCTCTGACATTTTTGGCCGTTATGAGTTACTAAGATCATACATGGGATTAGAAATCAAATGACCTAACTGCTCAATCAAAATCAAAAGATTATTCGGAGTCGTTATCAAGATATTCAAAAAATTGCATTCGAAAAAGCTTGACAATGACATGTTGTGAAACCCAAAATGTTTTTTCGTCAAATTTCTCAAAACTAGATACTGAGCAGATAGACCTTTGTATTTCTTGGGTAGCGAAAGACCTTGGCTATAATTATATAGTACTATCGTTCTCCCCAGCAGTCACCCAGAGGTCACCTCTTTGGAACACCTTCACTTACTGGTTGATAGGTATCGGGACTTTTTTTGTTGCCCCCGACACCAAGACAGAGGTGTTGAGTTCATCTCATTGTGTAGTTGTACACTAGCGCTACTGGAGAAATGTGAGGCAGCGTGGTGGAATCAGGCTGTCGTCATTTTGTGGGCATGTAGAGTTATTTGCATCATCTTAAAGCTTGTTCATTTTTCTTCATTTGGGTGAAAAAAGTATCCATTTATCTTGAATACAAGTCGAGATATTTGCGAATTAAGGGGGTGAGAGTCATCTGTTTTCAGAGGTAAGATTAGTGAGAAAATGGCCGCCAAAGATTAGTTATTTCCTTGGCTTAAGACTCCTTGGTAACAGAAAATTTACAATTTTTGTGCCTTTAATCAACGTTTTTCAGAAAAATCCACACAAAAATGAGTTTTTTAATTGACATGAAAGGTATTGAGCCAAAAAAACAAAAATTTGATAAAAATTCACAAACCAGCGGAAAAATGCAAGTTCTTCATTTTGATTATATTGACGAGAGCCTGATTCCACCACACTGCCTCACAAATGTTGTTGATGGCCTATGCTCCACTGGGAGTTGAAAAAGGGTAAGAGAGAGAGAGAGAGAGAGAGAGAGAGAGAGAGAGAGAGAGAGAGAGAGACTGAAACAAGTAATACATGTAATATTCTGGTTTCAAGAGAGCTTGATCTTTACTGAGCCATTCCAGAAAAAAGGAAACCCTAGTGATACATGAAACGTGGAGAAGATGATGACTTATTTTTTAAATAATTCTTTTTATTGCCTTGTTAGAGAACGTTTTTCCTTTAAAGAATAATGACTGGCGTTATCACTGCTTGGTCGTCATATTTACGTTAAGTGTGTTTGGTTACTGCATTTTCATTCTTAAGGGGGGAGGGGCACCCCAAAAGTCCCGATTCGGCTCAAATTTATGGGTTTTAAGTTGTAGGCATTTTTAGTTTCTTCAGCCTCTCTTACAACTATTTAATTACATAAGAACCCCTGAAGCCTTATTTCTTCCCATACCGGTTATGTTTGTTACCACCATTTCCTCATAAAGTCATTTTTTTCCTTTATCGCCCGTTTTCTCGAAACGCGGTTTTTCGATGTACTTTAGAAAATAACTCCATTTTTTATCCAATTTTCATGAAATTTTTACAGATTGAAGAGAAGATGTAATACTGAAAAATTGTAAGATGAATTTTTGATATATACAATTTTTGCTGTTGTTGGTGGTGTTTGGGGTGTGGATTTTCATGGACTTTTGCAAACGTGAATACTACCTCAGGAAAAAAATTCTAGTACGTTTAGAAAAATTTAATCTCACAAAATTGTAGATTTATTGTTCGCCAAGATCCGTAAAAACCCCCCAGCCTAACAATTTATATCCATGAAAGATAAGTGCTGTATTAATTACGTAAGACTTGTCAACAAAATCCAATATGGCCGCCATATCCATGGAACATTTTTCCCCTCAAATTAGACTGCAGATTTTAAGACTTCTTACTATGCTTGTTATATGTATAAAATTTGGTAACATTTTGATCCACTAATAAACGACATAGCTTTCAGCTGCCCCTGCCCCCCCCCCTTAATGGAACGGTCCTACTCCTGTAATGCTGATGAGCATCATGACTCAGCATGACTGAGCACTTGCAATGTTCTCACCAACGAACGCGAGAGATACAAGAGGCTACCCTAGATTTATAAAAATCTATCTGCTCAGTACCGAGTTTTGAAAAAAAATGACGTTAACAATTTGGGCATTTCGCAATTTGTCAAACTTTTTCGGTGGGTGGTTGGCGGGTGCTCTGGTGTGGTTTGCTTCTTCTTTCCTATCAAACATCTATCGTCCTTATCTCCCCTTCTTCTTTTTTATGTTTGTTACTCTCTTGTAACACCTAATCTTCTGGCGTCTCATATGACCTAATGCAGTTCGAGAGCCGTAAAACCTCTACTAAACCCCCCCCCCCAACTTTTTCGAAAGCAATTCTTTGAACATCTCGATAACAACCCCGAATAATCTTGCAAATTCGATAAAGCAGAGAGGACATTTAGTTTCTCACCTCATGATTTTAGTAACTCAAAACGGCCAAAATTTTCCGTTTGCAAATTTCTTAAGTTTGACGTGTCTTGTAGGGTGCAAGGCTTCTGAGGGCTGAGCGGCTGAGCGGCAGGTCTCAATACCTTCTTGGTGGGGTATGTTGTAGAGCTGGGCAATGAGTCGCTTCAGCAAAATCCGGATAATATTTTAGTGCACCTCCTCGGCTAATAATATATGAACTGCTTTGGCAAATGGGTTAGAACCACTTCGACAAACGGGTTAGCATCACTTCAACAAATGGGTGCACCCACTTCGACAAACGGGTCAGGAATGACAGTAAAGAGTCTGAATCCGATAATGTTTCATTGAGAATTATCCGGTTATCCTTATGGATTATCCGGATTTTGCCCACCTCTAGCATGTTGTTGTACATGTTGACAACGTCTATGGTCAGAAAGTTAGCTTCATGAGTGAGGATGTTTTCAGAATTATAGTTTTTATTTTTGTGGAGAACGTGGAGGTTGTCTTTCACCCAGTGGATACCACAGAAGTCAGGGACAATGATCTGAGGATGCTATCCGTCATCATCATCATCATCATCATCATCATCATCATCATCATCATCATCATCATCATCATCATCATCATCATCATCATCAGTAACAATGGCGACAAGTCATTCAGCAGAGTACAAGACATGATGGTATATTAACCAGTCAAGGAATTTCTGCTTATTTCAGAAGCTTCGACTGACATCACATT
>NW_004798079.1:151529-174273 GCF_000002075.1 Aplysia californica | reverse complement strand
ACCCACATTTTAAACAACTGCGCAATATCCAACCCCTTTGTCGAGGTAAAAATGTTACAGTTATTTCACAGGCACCTGAAGAAGCGACCTGTCATCATTGCAATGCGCGCAGACATTGAGGCAAAACTCTCTTATTACCAGCCCCGGGTACCTAAACTATTGCATGGGCTAATTTAGACATATATTTAAAAAAACCCCAAAAAACAACAACAACCAAGCCGTTCTATAGTTAATAACGTCAGTGCAAGTTTCCTTATTTTTGTTCTGTCTTCAGCTTCAACTTGGTGCTCTTTAAATAGAATAGGGCAGTCAGTTATTTCCAACAAGGGTTGTACGGCGCACTAATGGGCGATTACTTGGTATATTTTGGTGGGGCGGTGTGGACTGCCCTGATAGTGGCATAATGAATCATTTTATGATGACCCCTTTTGAACATAAGTGTGCGTGAGGCGATACTGACATTTTAGTCTCTTAAATGTCACCTGACCAGCCAACCTCGAGAGCCTACAATACCAAGCACTCAGGCTATAAAGGAAGGGGAAGGCCACGCAAAAAGTGGATCGAGGGTGTCAAAGAAACCCCGAGAAAACATAATATCTCAACTGAAAGAGCTGCGGAACTGGCCTACCATAGAAAACTGCATCTCCCCTCGACGCTTATCAGCAACAGAGGATGAAAAAGTAAAAAGTAAAAGAAAAGTAATGGGACAAAAGTGGGCAATGGCTGTGAAAAGTGAAAAGGTTGACAAGCAGTAGTGGAGTAGGGCCTTCATGGGGTCGCAAGGATACTTTCAGTTCCACCTAGCTGGAGTATCTCTGTGCTAAGTCATTGATACCTCCCCCGGAATGCCGGGAAAAGAAACTACAGCACGAAACAAGATTTGGATCTTTTTTTTATATCTAGGCCAGGATCTATTTCTTTCAAGTCATAAAGTCAAAGCTTACATAAAAGGAGAAGAGTATCATATTTAGGTCGGAGCTCCTTTGCGAGATTTCATTACACCCATTGCCCACTGACGAAATCTCAGTCGAATCCTAATTTGATAGTATTTGATCCATCTGAGGGCGCCAAAATTTTCCTTCGCAGAGAGGCAAAAGCTACAGTCTATTCTGATCCTCCAAAATCAAACATGTTTAATTTTAAAGTCCCTGTTGGGTGCGTTTGTTTAGTGAACATCGTGGCCAATGAAAAAGTGTCATATACATATATATACATAGCACTGCACGGTCAGAGTTTTGGTGTAGGCCTAGAATTTAGTTTTAGCTTCAGTAAGAGTTTTACGGTACTTGAAACACAATAAGGTTATAATAAAATATGACGTGCCGAAGACTAGAGATGTTACAAGAGAGTAACAAACACAGAAAAGAAAGAGGAGTGATAAGGACGATAGATGTTTGAAAGGAAAGAAGGAGCAAGCCACACCTGAGCACCCCCCCCCCCCAACCATCCACAAGCGTATCAAGTAAAACTACATGACAGGCCCAAATCGTATGTGCCGCAACGCGGTGGAATCAGGCACTCGTCAAAATTTGGGCATGTTGAGTTTTTGGTACCGACTTAAAGATTGTTCGTTTACCTTGCTTTCATTGAAAGAAAGAAACAAAAAACAACAACAAACAAACAGACAAACAAACAAACAAACAAACAAACAGACGAACGAGCAAACAGACAAATAAACAAACTGTTCTATTCGGGAATGAGACGTAGATCTATATCCCCCAAGTGCGATTGCTGACAGCCTAACCGTTACAGCGGCAAAGACGCCGGTGGGACAACGGAAGGGTTACCCCAACAAACGAACAGACGACTCCAGCAGCGAAGAAAAACGAAAAAACAAAAAGGAAATGAAGAGGTCAATGACACACAGAGAAACATTCACGCGTGTTCTTTTCTTCAAAACAACACGTGAAGCTGACTTCGGCAAAAAACAAACAACAGCAACGACAAACAAACTTCAAATGGCGTCTCCAAAAGACACAATATGAACAAGAAATAAAAGAAAAGAAGAAAAAAAAAAGAACAAAGAAAATAATTTTTTAAACTCAAAAGGATCATGTGTGAGAAATCTTTAGATAATAATATTCACACGTTTTCTGCCTCCCTTAATAAGGATAATTGGATTACGCGTTCAACAAAGAGAACATTGAGCACATTTTCAAAGAAAAATGCTGTGCAAACAACACAGACTTGTATTACGCCCTAGATCGTGCACTCTGACCTCTAGGTGTGTATTTGATGCACTTCCTTTTCACTATGGATGGCAATATATCACTCAAATAGAGGCAAATTCAGGGGAAAAAATACTAAAAAGGGAGGGGAGATTACAACTGACTGTTTCCTATTCTACCAAGATACAGTTCACAGGGGGCTCTCGTGGCCTAGAGGTTAAGGTGTTCGCCTCTCTTTCAAAGGTCTCGGGTTGGAATCCGGGTAACGACCGAACAATTTTCTTCTCTTAAATTGTCTCCTTTAGCCTCTTTTCCAGCTCTCTAGCAACGTTTTGTCGTCTGCTTTCGTCTCCACTTTCTGCCCCCACCCCCTCACCTCCTTTGCCCCCTCCTCTGGGGTCCTGACTCTTTCTGTGGCCTTCCTACTGTTACTCCTTGGCTCCTTCTTACTGCTGTCTTTCAGTCACACCCCTGATCTTCTGGTAAGAAAGATCTACATCTAGCTTTCTCGGACAAGGGCGAAAAATCTGTGAGGGCCCGTGTTGCGCACGTTAAAGATCCCTTGGTGGTTTAAAATCGATAAGAGTAGGCTTTGGCCGTCACCCGGGCAAAATTCAAAATTCCCTACCAGCTGAAAAAGTGTAATGTGTCCTGCGCGCTCATATGACCTTATGCTGTTGCAAGCGCCGTAAAACACTTACCCTCCCAATCCCTAACCCCCCCCCCCAAAAAAAAACCTCCCAAAAAACACAGTTCACACCCGCCCCCCTCCCCTCTTTGGGACCCCCACGGTGAGCCTGAAGGTTGTGCACCAAGCCAAACGGTGTGAAATAGTTTGATATAGTCAAACATTCTCTAACGGTGTCCTGTCAAAGACAATCACCTGTCGTCAATGTGTCCAGTCCTCACTTCCTCCTTTATGGTTTTCCCCTCAATAATACACACGTGATGTAATGACACTATTTGTGGTGTTCACCTGTCTAAGACAAACACATTTGTGAGGCAGCGTGGTGGAATCAGGCTCTCGTCAATTTTTGGGTATGTAGAGTTATTGGTATCATCTTAAAGCTTGTTCACTTGTCTTTATTTGGATGAAATAATATCCATTTATCTTAATTACAAGTCGAGATATTTGCAAAAGAAGGAGGTGGGGGTCACCTGTTTTCAGAGGTAAAAATAGTGAGACAATGGCCGCCAAAGATTAGTTTTTTTCTTAGCTTAAGAGTCCATGGTAACTGAAAATTTACATTTTTTGTGCCTTTAATCAACGTTTTTCAGAAAAAAATCCACACAAAAATGAGTTCTTTAACGGGCATGAAAATGAAAGGTGTTGAGCCCCCAAAACATATTTGATAAAAATTCACAAACCTGCAGAAAAATGCATGTTTCTTCACTTTGATTATTTTGACGAGAGCCTGATTCCACCACGCTGCCTCACATTTATCCTTGACAACGGGAGGCGGCCTGAGACCACTCTCGACAAACGATAAAGAAAATTCAGATCCCTCTTCAATAGATCCCTCTTCAATCGAAGAGGATCTGAATTTTCTCTATCCTTTCTCAGCAGTCCTTCATATTCCAGAACACTATCCTCATCTGGGTTCAAGATATGCTCCGCAACTGAACTGACCTTCAATACTTTTAATGGGACGGTGATTAACGTCAACGACAACAACAACGACAACAACAGCAACAGCAACAACAACAACAACAACAGCAACGACAGCAACAACGATTTAAATAAACAAACAATAGTGATAAAAAACAACAACAATAACAACAACAATAACATTGCTCAACGCTGATAAAAACGCCTTTTTCTTATTCGCAGCAGTTTCGAGATATCAACAATTTTTGGTTTTCTTTCAATACCTTAATAAACGAACTTTCATTTCTTTTTGGTCGTACTTTGCTATTTCAATTTACGGCAAAAGTGAGCGATTAAGTATGACAGTTGTCTTAAAATGAACGGTACAACTGTAATCTAGATTCAAAGAGAAATAAAATCCATAATATGCTGTCATATTCCAGCTCAAAATCAGGTGTGGCAGTTGTGTTGAAATTAACGTGAGAATTATAATCTGTATTCAAAGACAAAGACCCATATTATTATAATATTACGTTATGTCCTACGTCAGCTCAGGTCAGGAGCTCCTCGTAAGTGTCACGAAGTGGTGAACTCAGGCGCTGGTCAATAATGTTTGGCCGTTGAAGTTTTTATTGGTGCCATCTTAAAACCTGCTCAATTGTCTTGCTATTGGCGAAACAAATGCCCATCTATCTGGAATAGAAGTCAAGATATTGGAGATTGAAGAAGGTGGAGTCACCTGGTTTCAAAGGTAGAATTAGCGCGAAAATGGCCGCCAACGTTTGGTTATTTCTATAGCTTGATAGTTCGTGGAAACTGAAAACTTTTACTTTTTGTGCCTTTAATAAACGTTTTTCCCAGTAAAATCCACACAAAAATGTGTTTATAATTTTTAAGCCAGAAAACAAAAATTTTATAAACATTACCAAACTGGCAGAAAAGTGCCAGTTTCTTCATTTTCATTATTTTGATGAGCACCTGATTTCACCACGCTGCCTCACACATTGTTCTTCAAACCACCTGGTTCAGGAACGAGCCCAAAAAGCAGTGAAATCGAGAGAGTTAACTGGGACGCATTATATTTCTAGAGTTAGCTGAGAAAACGCTTTTAAAGATAGCCGTGGGGAGGGTGGGGGAGGGGGTGGGGCGGTTGGATGACCTTCTGTCAGTGGACTCTTACAAAATAATTGATTTGTCGTCATGACCATTAATTTACAAAAGCGTTCTTCTAACTTTTCAATGCTGATTAATTCAAAAACTACACTCTAGTCACACTTTCACATTGATGGTTTTTTCACACAAGCAGAGTAACTAAGCAGACTATCGATTAGCAAGCAAGAACTTTGGCTCGTAAAATTTTTAAAAAAGGTGTTTTATCGTCTTACTGCAGAACATCACGTGGGCGGTTGGTGGGTGCTCTGGTTTAGATTACTGCTTTTTTTCCTATGGATCTAGCCTTAGCCCAGTTAGAAACCAGTCAAGATGACCTGGATGCTTCGTCGTTCTTTTCTCTTCTCCTTCTTTTTTTGTTTTGTTTTGTTTGTAACTCTCTTGTAATACCTCTAATCTTCGAGCTTATATAACCTTATTGTGTTGCAAGTGCCGTTCAAGGCCATATATAACAGCAACAGAAAACCAAACTCCGGCAAATGTGCACGACACATAAAACCCTTTCTCCACCCTTAAAAGTGGGACGACGGGAAGTTTGGTTTAACAAACAGCTCAAATGGCAAACAAGAAAAATGAAATGATAGGGTCGCTTCCCTCGCAAACCACCCAGGTATGTTCTTTTCTTCAAAAGGAAATTTTAAGAAAGACTTTAAAAAATAAAATGAAATCTACAGAAATGTAAATGATTGTATTTTTTGTTACCTTTCAGAATACGTTACGGAGGACCAGGTAGGTCAACAAACATTTCAGACGAGTTATAAATATCACAGCTCGTGCACTGCCTGACGTAATTAAACGCAATATCTACAACAATATCACAACAATATCTACTACAACAACAGCAACAACAATAACAACAATAACACCAGCAATGGTGAATAAATCTCCAATAATAATATAGTGTAAAGCGCATAGAGCCTGCTGCTGGGCGGGGGATATGCGCTATACAAATGCTATCTATTATTATCATTATTATTAAATGCTTTCATTTACAGCCCCTCCTCCCCCCCCCCCCCGTTTTCCCCCCAAGGAAAGAGAGGTAAAACATTTTCCCGAGTTTTATTTTCTGACGTGGTTTGGACAGAATGCTCTCCAGCTGTTGGATCTTTCCGGATTGTGTTACTGAAGACGGTATGTTTTTTTTTGGGATTTTTTTTTGGTAAGTGTTTTACGGCGCTCTTAACTGCATAAGGTCATATGAGCGCGTGGGACACATAACATTTTTTCAGTTGGTATGAAATTTTGAATTTTGCCTGGGTGGCGACCGAAGCCTACTATTATCGATTTTAGACCACCACGGGATCTTTAACATGCGCAACTTGCACACGGGCCCTCCGAGATTTTTCGCCCTTGTCCGAGAAGGCTATGTGTAGATCTTTCTTACAAGAAGATCAGGGGTGTGGCTGAAAGAGAGCAGTAAGAAAGAGCCAAGGAGTAGCGGTAGAAAGGCTGTAGGAAGAGTCAGGAGCCCAGCGGAGGGGGCAAAGGAAGTGAGGGGGTGGGGGCAGAAAGTGGAGACGAAAGCAGACGACAGATCATTGCTAGAGAGCAGGAAAGGAGGTGAAAGGAGACAATATTAGAGAAGAAAAATTTTCGGTCGTTACCCGGATTCGAACCCGGGACCTTTGAACGAGAGGTCAACACCTTAACCTCTAGGCCACGAGAGCCCCTGCGGTATGTTTTATGTAGACTCGCTCCTTTTTCTCTTAGTCGTTGTATTTCGTCGCTTTAACATGTCTGTATTACCTCATTGTATTTCCGTCCTCAAAGCTGGCTGCAGTATGTAATTACCTCCCCCCTCCCCCCTTGCTGGTACATATTAAACTTACTGTAATCGAAGGAATATGGCAGAATGTGCAATGGCAGGTCGCGAAAGAGAAGGCCGAGGGGTCTTTACACGTCAACTTTTGAGCCAGACATGACACCTCCTGGTATTCCAGGTAACCGAAAAAAGGTCTTGTGCGTCATAAAATGTTACTTTTTGTATAATCTATTGGTATATATGGTCGCTTTTAAGGACAAGCGGGCTAACCCAGATTTCGGGGGTTTCCAGAAATCTTGACCTACACCAAAAGTGGGCATTGCTCTATCTATAGGAGAAGTTTGGTTTCACTGGTGTGTATATTTGTTTGGTTTTTAGAGAAAACTGTCCTTGTCTTTTAAAGAAACTGAACAAAGGACAAACGCTTTACCCTCGATTTTCTCAAAACAGCATTTTTCGGGATAGCCTCATTCTGCTTAAAAGCGAACAATTAGGGTTCTAAAACGCCAAGTGTGGTCAATACTTTTATACTGTTGTGAATGCTGGACAATCGTCAACGAAAGTAGAAATAAAATAGAAGCAACAGAGACATCATTACTTTGGAGAGTTTTGAGAATTTTATGGAAGGAAATTAAATCAAATAAGGAAATACTGACAGAAGTCCATTTGGTCCGTTCAGTGACAAGAACAATTTTAATAAGCTTTAAATACATTTTCCAAGACACCTGAATTAAAATAAAGGCGAACATCTTGCTTTTATGGGAAAAAAAAGACATATAAGGCAGGGATAGAACCAGAGAAACTTATTTTGAAAACCTCGAACAGATGAGTGTTGGGGAAACACCGGGATGATATTATATAATGATAGTTTTTTTTAGAGCATCCGAGAGGAGAAATGAATGAAGAACCAGGGTCGCCAAATATCTAGGGCAAATCTTGCACGTTATGGTGATGAAAGTAGAGAAAACAGTCAGGTGTAGCGTGTTTGGTCTTTGCTCTAGATCAGCCGTCACGATTACTTCGAATTGTAAGACTCGAATCTCTGTGAGGGCAGCCAACAGTCACAATGTCACGCTAAGCCCTCCTTGGGGCCTCAAATGTAGGACAGAACTTAAGGTAGAGCCAGGGGTGGAATTTTTGTTTATGCTCTATAATGTATTTTGTCATTTATTTACAGTAACCAATACAGGTCAAAAATAGAAACATGTCAGCCATGTATAATGTCATTGACAATCATTTTTATTTTTTAAATTGGAAATCAAATAGGTTCAACAGAACAAAACGCAAACAAATTCTGTGCAGAGGCTGTGAAAAAGATGGGAATAATAAAGCGTAGTTAATTCTTTCACACATGGAAAATGCGATCTGCAACGTACTTAAGATTCATTTTCTTAAACCTTACGCTGTTTCTTTTATCTGCCCTTTTAGTACCATTTACGATGCCCATTAAACTATCACAATAATCTTTAAGTACATTGCAGGCAAATCATTTAGAAAGATTCGTGCAAAGTGAAATGAAGTTGTGACTTGTAATTTCAGAAATATCTCTGAACAGGTGACCCACTCGCAGAACAAAATAATATATTTGAAAACATTGAAAACCCCCCCCCCCCCCCCCAAATCCAAGTATTTTGAACTACTCTATTTCAACGCCAAATATTGTACCTTTTATGCACTTTTATAAGCATCTTATGGTTGTTTTAGACACTAGGAGCTTTTTCTGACCGATTGAGTAGATGCTTCTGGACTTAAATAGCCCAAAATATAATAATAATAATAATAATGGATTGCATTTATATAGCACATATCCACTTATGCAATGCTCTATGCGCTTAACATGATACATATAATGGATTTACAAATCAATTTTAAAGATACATAGTGTTACATACTCATGCAAACACATATTCACTCACGCACGCACCACACACATATACATACTCACATACACACATACATACATATGCACATACGCACATACAAACTCACAACGATCTACAGCTTGGATGCATTCTGTCTAATCGAAATATGATGAAAATAGAAATGATTTTAGTTTCTTCTTAAAAATTTCTAGATTTTCTGCTTCTCTGATAGTTTTTGGAAGCCTATTCCAAACAAGTGGGGCAAAATATGAAAAAGAGCGTTGGCCATATGATTTGAAATTTATTTTAGGCTTAACAAGGGTTGTTTTGTCACTAGATGATCTGAGCGTTCTAGGAGGCACATAGGGTGTTAAAAGCTGTTTTAGATAGTCCGGTGATAAATCATTTAAGCACTTGTAGCAAGTTAAACAGATTTTATATATGATACGCTCTTTCACTGGGAGCCAGTGTTTTGCTTTTAAAATAGGAGTCACATGATCATGCTTTAGTTTTTTAGTAATTATTTTGGCAGCAATATTTTGTACTCTTTGTAGTTGTTGTAACTGTTCATCAGGTACACCAGCCAGTAAGGAATTGCAATAATATAGGGTAATAATCAATAATGGGCATCAAAACTGACCTTTTCTGAAGAGTACCTGGTGTACCTTAAGTAGCTGTTCGCACTTTGCACGCTATATAAACGGCTCTGTCCGTGTGACTGTGCTTTTTACCAGGTGTAAGTGCGCCAGATAGATATTGACGTAAGTAGTGGATCAAGTATTTGTGATCTTCTAGAAAAGCATACTTTTTGTTATTCTTCAAACTTTCTCCTTCTCTCTCTCTTCTCTTCTCTCTCTCTCTCACTCTCTCTCTCTCTCTCTCTCTCTCTCGCTCGCTCTCTCTCTCTCATTCCCTCTCTCTTTACATAATATATTCTCTGTTTGTCTCTCTCTCTCCTCTCTCTCTCCCTCTCTATCTCTATTTTTCTCCCTCTATCTCAGGCTCTCTTCTTTGGCCACTTTCTCCCATCTCTCCCCTTCCCTCGCTCCCCCTCTGTCTCTTTCTCCCCCCCCCCTCTCTCTCTCTTTCTCTCTCTCTCTCTCTTAACGTCGTTCTTTTTCCTCTTCTATACCCCCCCCCCCCAATCTCTTTACCCTTTACCCATCTTCATTCTGTTTAGTATCCCTCTCCGAATCGTTCTTTTAATTTTTTCCTGTTCATCATCTTCTTTTTTTTTTCTTTTTGTAAATGATTTACGGCCCTCGCAACTGCATAAGGGAAGGCCACAAGAGTGCGCGGGACACACCAAACATTTTCAATTGGTAGGACATTTTTTAATTTTTGCCCGGATGGCAGCCGGAGCCTACTCTTATCGACTTAAGACCACCAAAGGATCTTTAACGTGCGCAACTTGCACACGAGACCTCCGAGATTTTTCGCCCTTGTCCGAGAAGGCTAGGTGTAAATGTTTCCTACCAGAAGCTCAGGGGTGTGGCAGAAAGACAGCAGTAAGAAGGAGCCAAGGAGTAGCAGTAGAAAGGCTGCAGAAAGAGTCAGGAGCCCAGTGGAGGAGGCAAAGGAGGTGAGGGGGTGGGGGAAGAAAGTGAAGACGAAAGCAGACGACAGAATGTTACAAGAGAGAATGAAAGCAGGTGAAAGGAGACAATTCTAGAGAAGAACATTTTTCGGTCGCAACCCGGATTCGAAACCTTTGAATGAGAGGCGAACACCTCAAACCTCTAGGCCACGAGAACCCCCTTCATCATAATCGCTACGAATGTAGCATTGTCATAGTTTGTAAAGCGTATTTGAGCGTATTTTCCCCCATGCCATTGAAAATCTCCTTATGTCACCACCACGTGTATTTTTATTTTCATCTTGTCTGTATCAATGCTTACCTTGCCACTTCATCAATATGATTTTTATCAAGCCACCGACAGCCTTTTCTATAGAGGTATCCATTCCCCTCCCCCTTTTGCCACTCTCAATTTGAATAACACTTTTTTAAATGTCATTATTATTTTTTCAATTATTTTTACGGCCCTCGCAACTGCACACGGTCATATGAGCTTGCGAAAAAATCGGTTCCGTTCGTAAAAGTTCACTGCACAGCCTGACCCTAGTCAACATGTCTACCAGAATGTTAAATTGCTAAAACTTTGATGTAAATAAATAAAATTTCATGTATTTAATACATTCTCAATTGAAAATAACTTTTTCAAATATCATTGAAAGTTCCAACGCTTTTCACAACTTTCCGTGAAGGCCTGGAAGCAACGACGGAAAACAGATCTTTCAATTTTTTGTGTTTAAAATATTTCCTTCGGGTCTCTCCGAAGTCTAGGTTTAATGTTAAAATGTGTCTGATGGTAAAATCTGCGTACGGCTTTTCATCACCCTCAAGGAGGTATTTATGTGTCAGGGACGCGTGTCCGATGCGTAATCGAGTAAAAATGACTTCGTCTGTTCTGGTGAGGCCCGAAGGTTTTCGGGGACCCATTTTGGGTTTAATGTTGTGTTTATTGTTTTCTTGTTTTTTGCCAATGAGTCTCCCACAGACTTGAGACCTTCCCCCCCCCCCTCCATTCATCAACATTGCCTTTCTCTCTCAAAAAAAAGTCGGACACCATTTTTTAAATCAAGATCTGAAATTAGACATAATATTTATTTATTAAAGTGACCCCAGTTCTTTACGATTTTTTTAGAAGACGCTTTTAATTAACTTCGTCTTTGTTTGCACCCATGACTTGTTTCTAGTGCATGTAATTTTCATTTACCGGCGTCTGTGGTGTAGGGGTGAGTGGGGTATCACAGTCGCAAGCAAAATACGTGAGTTCGGTTCCCGAGAGGGGATTTAAAACAAAAAGTATTTCCGCCAGATGAGGGAAAGATCAGGGAAACGTAGTTTTTTTGAGAACATCCGAGCAAAGGAATGGATGGAGAACCATGATCGCCGATGTCTGTCGCAGATCTGGCACTGGATGATGATAATGATGATGATCTCCTCCAGCCTGCTTAGACGATGTATCTCTCCTCCCGGGTTGGCCTTGATAGACAGGGTGGAGGCAGTCTGCCTACTATATTGTCTTAATGAATCATTATGGGCGTAAAACAGCTTCTATAACAGTACATTAACGGTTTCTTTTTTATTTTTGAAATAAAATCAATTTCTGTCTTTTTTGCGATCATTCTTTTGTCTTTTCTCCTTTTTTTCTCTTTCGATTATCTCTCCTGATCTATTTTTTTTCTCTTCTCCCCATGTAGTTTCCCACATTCCCAGCAAAGAGTCTTCCACAAAGATGCGCTCACTACTAACCGTCATCCTGACCTTGTGCATGATCGTCGAAAGGTCACGAGGGAAGATCTTTGACCTTTCACACGAACACACTGAGAACACGTTCTTCTTTGACGGATACGTGGCATATGGGTAAGAGTTTCTGTCTGCTAAGATGTTGTACTCCTCTCTGCCAGGATTGGCACTGCCAGGCAGGGTCGAAGCCCGCTTCCTGAAATAATCTTTACTGTATCCACGATGCGAAGCAACACTCACACTGACCCCCCCCCCCCATAAAACCCAGGTTAATTCATCGTTAATTGTTTACCGCAAAGAGTGCCTATTCCCCGAATTCATCGAGGTAAACTGGAACAACTTATACAATCGTGGTTTTCCTGCCATAAGCCTAACTTCTCAAATGTTTTTTTTGTTTTGTTTTTCACCCAGCTGCCCCACCAAGTGAAAACTCAAACGTATAGATTGTTGCAAAAATATTTGTTACGAAAATCTTTGGCTGAGCCACATGAATGTAACGAAAAACAATGAAGAATCACAACATTTTTAATAGAAACCTGATTTGGAAGGGAAGAAGTCAAGCAGGCAGAACAGCGAGAGAGAGAGGATGTTTTACTGTATGGAGTTCCGAGAACCGACGTCAAAAGTGATGGAAAAGCTTGGACAGACCATCATCAATAATTTATTTATAGAGGCACCAGCAATCCATGTCCAAGCTCTGTTTTAGCCGGAAAAACTTGGAAGAAATAAAAACAGATTTTCTTAGATTCATTTCATCGAGGAATCATTATCGCCACAAGGTGCAAGAGGTGAAACAGACATCGGCAATTACGATTTTCCATTCATTAAAAATGTCTCCCCTCGTATGCTTTAAAAAAATTGATATAATCCTGTATGCCCATGCCACCCATTGTTGAGGAATAATAATCATCATCCAGTGCCAGATCTGCGACAGACATTGGCGATCATGGTTCTCCATTCATTCCTTTGCTCGGAAGCTTTTAAAAAAGCTACGTTTCCCTGATCTTTCCCTGTTACCCACTTCTTCAGGTTCCCTAAGTAGGTTGCTCTGGGCCTACCTCTGCCTCGTTTGCCTACATTTTTTGCCAGTGAGAGCTAGACGTTCAAGACCTTTACGTCTATTTAGGTGTTCCAAAAACTGTATTTGTCGTTTCTTGATTGTTTTTAACAGTGAGCGTCCCACATGGGCTTCATCAAGCACTACCTCATTTGATTTCTTTTCCTTCCACGATACTCTTAGCCGTCTCTTAAGAAACCACATTTCTGTTGCTTCCATTTTATTTTCACTATCTTTAGTGATTGTCCAGCATTCACAGCCGTATAGAAGGGTTGACCATACACAGTATTTCAGGACTTTCATTTTGGTAGTCATTGAGGTGATTCTGTTTTTCAGGATTGGGCTCATTTTATGGAAACTGATAATAAGATTTTATTTTTATGTTTCTATTCCAGACGTTTAATGGTTCAGGCGGGCACGGTCCCATGGGGCATCTTCGTGGAAAGCGGCGTGATAATGAGTTCAGAACATTCCGGAACACACATGGATGCCCCATCCCATTTCAAAGAAAGTGAGTTGTAGTATTTTCTTTGTATTGTTTGTTTTTAGTAAGGTTTTACGTCGCTCGCAACTGCATAAGGTCATAATATGATCGCCAAAGAGGCCGATGCCAACAGAGAACTCCAAACAGGGAATCAGGCTTACTCTGCTCACCTCTCTAGCCTAGCCCCGACAGCACAAATTCTGCTTCGACTAAAAAGGCACCCCGGAAAAAGCAATTCACAAGAGAGTGACATGTATAGAGAGAAAGTATAAACGATGCGCCGTTTATGTGTGTTGCTATTATATTTGAAAGGACGAGGGAAAGGGCAGAGTCACAATCTAGAAATCGTGGTGGTATCAATTTTAAAAGCTTGTAGATTCACAACTTTATTTCCGTTCTCATGTTGGTTGATGGTTATCGTTTGACCTTCCTTTTAGTTAACAATAACGATACATCTCCTGTCAAACAGAAATGAAGTTAATAGTATACAAACCTTTTAAAATGGATACGTTCATGATTTCTATTTTGTCCTTTATTTCTATGTTCTTCAGTCAGGGTTGAGTGCCGTATAAATACATTATCGTGTTATTCATTCTCAGTATAGACGCATTCAAAATGATATTATGTTTAATGTTTTGTGCGAGGTATTTGTGTGTGTGTGTGTGTGTGTGTGGGTGTGTGTGTGTGTGTGTGTGTGTGTGTGTGTGTGCGCGCGCGCTTGTGTGTGTCTATGTGAAGGTGTGTATGTGTGTGCGTATGTGGGTGTGAAGGGGAGTGAGTGTGTGTGTGTGTGTGTGTGTGTGTGTGTGTGTGTGTGTGTGTGTGTGTGTGTGTGTGTGCAAGTGAGAGGGGTGGGGTTGGGTTGAGAACATATTTTATTCCAAAGCACAGACCATTTGTCTCGCACAAAGTCAAATCGCTTAAATTTTGCTCAAGTATGGCAAGAGTGTTTGTGAATTAAAAAAAACAACCTTTCCACTGAAGGTGATTTCCCTCCCCCACCGACTATATTTACATTATTTAGGAGGCAGGTTTCAACTGCCTGTTAGGGCCCAGCTGGGCTGACAGAGATACAAGCTTCCAGCAGAACGACCGAGATACTGGATAAAAAATTCAGGGAAGCGCCAAACTGCTACATCTACATGAAGGACACCATTTTGGGGGGGGGGGGGGGGGGGCTGACAGGAGGTGTTTAAGTCCATTACGTGTTGCACGAAGCATAACATCTCTTTCAGTTCCCCTTTAGAGCGTTGGTTCGTATGACTTTGCAGTCTTTTCGTCTAACGAAAAAACGCTATTCGCTGAAAATATTATGGCCTCATACGACATACGCTATGAAGACATTACCTTACTGAAGGCATAACGTCGAGGGTCTTGGGTACCCCAAAAGAGATTGTTATTCACGGAGGATGTACATGTTGGTTTGTACTTATTGCAAATGTTCCAGGTCCCAATCTTTTCTTTATTTCTTGTTCATTGTCTGTTTTTTTTATTAAAGTTAGTGTTTTAAGGTGTTCGCAACTGCATAAGGTCATATGAGCGCACGGGACACATTAAACATTTTCAGTTGGTTGGACATTTGAAATTTTCCCCCGGTGGCGGCCGAAGCCAACTCTTATTGATTTTGGACCACCAAGGGATCTTTTATGCGCGCAACTCGCACACAGCCCTCTGAGATTTTTCGCCCTCGCCTGAGAAGGCTAGGTTCAGATCTTTTCTACCAGAAGATCAGGGGTGTGGCTGAAATACAGCAGTAAAAAGGAGCCAAGGAGTAGCAGTAGAAAGGCTGCAGAAAAAGTCAAGAGCCCAGAGGAGGGGGCAAAGGAGGTGAAGGGGGGGGGGGGGGCAGAAAGTGGAGAGAAAAGAAAAAGAAAAAAAAACATTGATGGAGAACAGGTGAAGGGAGAACATTTTAGAGAAGCCTGGACCTACTGAATGAGAGGCGAACATCTTAACCTCTTGGCCACGAGAGCCCTGTTGTCCGTTTACCTCGCCGGATAGTTTTCCGTTTTGATCACTCCGTTTGTGTTTCCTTTTGTTTTCTGGAGCAATATTAACTCTTTAAAGACGTAGAGGACAAATACGTCCGATCAGCAGTACGCCAAAGGCAACGTTGTGACACATTTCGACTCATCTTACACAAATTAGAAACATGATTTACATTTCATCGTGTATCTTTTGTTACTCGTAATTTTAAAACAGAATGAAAAAGTGTGTGAATAAACAGAATGAAAAAGTGTGTGAATAAACAAATGCTTTTTTTCAAAGCGCCCCTAAACCGCATGTATTTAATTAAATAAAACGTTTTGATAACCAGAATGCGCGTAGTCAAAGAATCATATGACCTTATGCAGTTGCGAGCGCCGTAAAACCCTCTACAACAATTTTAAAAAGTAGTCAATGAATTTATATCCACTGCCGGCCTGCTAAGCCAGTCACAGTTTCACCAGAGCCCTGTTAGCCGGCAACGTTTCAGGGTGACCCGGGTCGGCCTTCACGGCTAGCGTAACAACGCTTCGGTGAACCAGGTCACACTGTACTTCTCCCGGACCCAGCTATCCCCAACCAAAGATAGAATTAGGGTATAGCGCTCTAGTACCTTTGCCCCCTACTTTGTTCTGTTTCCATCTCGCACGGGGTGGACGAGGGGTTGGACTTTGACAGTCGCCGGTTTGTCTGTTTCTAGTAATTCATTCGTACTAACTGCGGTGAGGTTATTGAACACACAGTGCTACAAATGAGAGAGAGAGAGAGAGAGAGAGAGAGAGAGAGAGAGAGAGAGAGAGAGAGAGAGAGAGAGAGAGAGAGAGAGAGAGAGAGAGAGAGAGAGAGAGAGAGAGAGAGAGAGAGAGAGAGGTTGTTTTACGGAGCGGGTTGTCATGTATTTACTAATGTCCTGTCTTGTTGTGAGTGTATGTATGTGTGCACCTAACCTTTGTAACGTCTACTGCCATTTTTAACGACCAAGACAAATTTCTCCTGGCGAGATGCATAAAGGTTGTCATTGTCAAAAACTCAGTAAAATAAGCGCTCAACCCCCCCCCCCCCTCGTGTGTCGCTTTTATTATCACTTCGACAAGTTTTCCATGTCAGTTATCTGCACAGGTTTCAATTTAAATCTTCTTTTCATAGTCAGAGGTAGATCTTGCCTCGTTTTGGCATATTACTTGTTGAACTGCTAATAGGAATCTATTATCTATTTGTGGTGGCCGAATTTTGCTATCCAAAAAGCTTTTTAATGGCTGCATCGATCGACATGCAGTTTTCACCAAAAGATTCTTTAAAATATTCTCCAGATCATATCGCCCTTCGTTTTTTCAGTATTGAGACAGGTTTGCTGCAAAAAGCTGCATTTCTTTATTTCGCCGATCGCTTTTGTAGGCCGACGCTTCTGTCTCTGCAATTTTAGAAAATCCGGTGCGGAAGTGATATTTTGCGAGGTGCATTTTGTTTCGAGAGTAAAGATCTAGATCTAGACTTTCTAATTTTTTGCATCTCTCAAGATTTATTGCTCCATTCCAGTAGAGTGTAAATTTAGTAGGCCAATGACTTTCAGTTGATGTTCATGCACCGATCATTCCTTTCATCGAAAGGGGGCCAAGCTAGTAATTTATAAAGAAGAGAAACTTGAATTCGAAGGGCAAAATGGTACGTTGAAAACATCATAAAAAGGTATTCTTGCAGTTCGGCGAGGTCTAACTCCCATTCCTTTGAGCAACTGCCAAAAGGCCTTCGCCCAAGAAAACCCGTTTGGGCTGAATACTGATACTGGTTCAGTTTACTGTTAGTTGACAGAGCTAGTCGAACCGTGACGAAGTTGATAAAAACCTCAAACCAAGTGACATTGTCTATTACGAGCTGGGGTCTCGCGGTGTCGGCCGAGATTATAAGAAGGGTAAATAACACGAGGGCTCTCTTTTGTGACTCTGAACTAGTGCTGGGCGGCTAGGTTCCCGATTATTTTAAAAGCTAGGAATCGTAGGAATCGACTCCGAACTCAATTACCTACTTTCTAATAATGTGATTTTTCCCGGTGGTTACCTGGTTGGCTCCGAACATCTTCAGGATTTAGGATAACCTTGATTTCGGAACACTACGAAGCACCAACTTTTATTTTTCAAAAATAAATTCTTAAAAAAAAAAAAAAATTTAATGATAAAAGTAACTGGCAACCATTGGTTTACGTAAAAAGGAGACGGAACTTTACATCCGTTGTATTAATCGTGGGAATCGGTTCCGGAATCAACTCTTCGCCCAGCTCTACTCTGAACCCACACCCGTTCCCTTTCTCCCACCCTTCAAAAACATCTCTAAGCCAGTTCTGTTCGAACGAGGTTACGAGGAGGGTGAAAGCTACGAGGGCCTTTTTTTATAACCCGAGCTTCAGTCCCGTCCCCTGCTTTCACGCCCACCCCCACCCCCCTTAACAGAAAATACTTAATTCAGATCAGTTTTGGCCGAGACTATGAAGAGGGTGAATATTATGAGGGCGGTTTTTTAAATATAATTTTGAACGCCCGTCCCACCTCCTGCCCCTCCCCTGTCCTGAAAAAGAAAACTTTCAGCGGAGCGCATACCCAGTTCTCGATTACAACCCCCTCCCCTCCACACACAAGCAGAAGAAAATCTGATAGCCTCAAAGAAGCACGTAGGTACCCCGAACCATCGCCCTTAAAGCCCCCGGTCCCACAAAGACTGACAGAAGAATACAATAATATAACTAAAGCAAAATCTAGAGCTGGAACATTTTCACCTCCATTGAGCCATATTTGTGCAGCGAGTTGGCCAAACAATGCAGTAACTCAGATAGGTGGTAAGTTGTAATAAGCTTATGATGACACAGTTTAAAAAAATCTTATGCAGCCATCTCAGATTCGTACGATAATGTTCTGATCCCAAGTCCAGTAAAACGCAGAGGCAATTTTATTCACTGTGTGGTACATGTATTGATATTGAGATTCGGCAATGGAGTCGCGTTGATATCGTTAAATAGTGTGTGGCTCTGATAATGCGTAACTTTGATAACTTTCTTTGTTTGTGAAATTGCGCGGCTCTGATAATAATAATAATAAATAATAATAAATAGCATTTGTATAGCGCATATCCCCGCTCAACAGAAGGCTCTGTGCGCGGCTCTGATAACTCCCCATTCCTTTGTGTTAAACACCGGGACTGTTTTGCGACTGGCTAAAATTTGTTTGCCAATAAAATTTAATGTTGTGCCTGATATATTATACCATGACCTACAAAACGAGATGAATCTGGATAAACCTGGCTACCATGATCTCTGTATCAGATGACACTTTGTGGACCGTGACGAAGCGGCCTTTTCTAAAGTCAACGTTCCAGGCTATCGAGTTTTGGCCCCGATTCATAATGTCGATACGGCAATGCTTTTCAGACAATTTTGTAGCTCCAATTTCATTTTCGACATTATGAATTGGGGCCAAAATCAGTATGAAAAGTATTATTATACCCCCTCACCTTTTTCCCTAATGGTAAAGTGAAAAACAAATGAAGTTAAAAACAAACAAACAAACAAACAGACAAACATACAAACAAACACACACCTACTTTAAAAATACAGAAACAAAATCTCAAACAAGCCAACAAAACAAGGGGATAAATAATACAAGACAATAGCTGAAGAAAAAGGCAACATAACCCTCTCAGAACAGCAAAAGAAGACAGTCAAGGCATTGACACCCCAAGCACGCACTTTACGCTTAAGGGGCGGGCGTGGCTACACCCCCAAAGCCCCGATTCGGCTAAAAATTATGGAATTTGAGCGGTAGGCAATTCTAGCTTCTTCAGCCTCTCCTACAACTATTTCATGGCATAAGAACCCCCCATAAACCGTATTTTTTCCCATACCGGGTAAGTTTATCACCACCATTAAAAATTTTTTTTCTTTACCGGCCATTTTCTCAAAACGCGACTTTTCTCTATATGTTTTTGAATAACTCCATCATTTTTCATTCACTCTTCATGACATTTTCACAGAATGAAGAGCAAATGTTATACTAAACATAACATTGTTGAATTTTTGATATTTGGAATAGTTTTTTGTTGGTGGTGTCTTGAGTGTGGACTTTCACGGATTTTTTGCAAACTTGAATGTAGCATTCAGAAAAAAATTCATTAAAATTTTAAAAATTCGTTTAGGAAAAAAACAACAGACAAAATTTTAGATATAATGTTTGTTAACACGCATGCAAAAACCAATCAATTTCCATGAGCAGTAAGTGCGGTATTCATTACGTAAGACATGTCAACAAAATCCAATATGGCCGCCGTATCCATGGACACGAAACTTTTTTCTCAAATTTGTTTGCGGTTTTTAAGACTCCTTACTATGTAACCCCCCCCCCCCTTAACCAACAAATGGGAGAGATCCTTTGGCAGCCCACCCACTTTGACAATATGCCTCTTAGCGTCGCCACTGAAACCTAACCGTCTGTTTAAGATATCACTTTGAAAAATGAAATTTTAATGTTCCTGAATCTAAAAAACAAAAAACAAACCGTTTCTCAGTTTAAAGCAGTTGGGAGTTTTCGTCAGAGGCCAATTTTTTTTGCCTTTCCAAGCAAATGCAGAACCCACAAAAGGCAGCTAAAACCTATCTTATGTTTGAATTTCTTTCCTTCGCCTGAATAAGTGTTCCTTTAGAAATGTAGGCCTATTCGTAAACAGCCATAACATTTATTGGTAACGTCGGAAAGTAAACAGAGCACGACTTCATGTTCCCAAAATGAAGTTACATTCAGGGACATTTCATTCGGAATCTGGAGCTGGTTTGTTATTTCGCTACATCATGCTTAGATGTTGTATTTGCCTGGCTAGTGTAAGTGGGTTTTTCTTTAAGTACATACTCTGAGGTATCGAATAAATCTCCCCCCTCCCCGCTTATTAATTTCCAGTTTTTTCGCGCACTCCCCCCCCCTTTGCGCCTTATTCCATACCCCCCCCCATTTATTATTTTCCAGCTTGCCACGACCGACGATCATGTGAAACATTATATCTAGAACCTAGATATCTGAATGAAACTTCTTTTTTTGTTGTAAATGGCAAATTACCCTCAGTATTAGTACCGGTACCGGGTTGGCTACCTCAATTTTCTGTGCATTAAAACTTTTGTACATTGGTTAATATTTTTAAAGCGAAACTGGTTTGTTCTTGTGAAAAGTTGTCTCAGTTACTTACTAAAATCACTAAAATTTCATAACCTCTTGTTCTTTTATTCACTGAAGGAGAAATAAAACAGATTTGTTCCTATTAGTGCAGGGTTATGAGGTTGAAAATAATGCCCTCCCCCCACATTTTTATTCCACCCCCCCCCCGTCCGTTTATCAGTTTTAGACCACTTGTCCACCGCTCCCCCCTTTTAAAAATTCATACCCCCCCTCTTTCATTCGATACCTTAGAGTACAGTTTCAGCCCTTGAGTCGACAAAAAGAGCCGCAGTTTTTTAACGGTGTATGCATGCCACTCAAGACAGAGTGCAATGGAGGTCCATGATCGCCCACATCAGTCCACAAGGCGTCGGATGATGATGATGATGATGATGATGATGATGATGATGATGATGATGATGATGATGGTGGTGGTGATGATGATGATGATGATGATGATAATGATGATGATGATGATGATAATGATGATGATGCACGTCACTAGCGCTTTGGAGAGCTAAACTTCTTTAATGTACACCTGCTCTGGAAGAGTCTGCACCTATCATGCCCTCTCACTTTACCTTTCTTCTGCTTGATGTTAACATAATTCCCCCCCCCCCCCGGGGTAGTGCCACTGACTGAAGTGTCTTTAGGCCATTCCCAAAGGGGGGGGGGGGCATATCTCGTTCAAGCATAGTAGAATTGTAAATGGGCTGACTCATGTCACGCTCATAACTGTGCATGATCTACAACAGGGAACTGCTGCCTTTTCTTTCCCGATCCTTACTATTGTCATTTTCCTCTACTTCTTTTGTATGTTTGTCACTCCCTTGTGACCTGTTATTTTGGGGAGCCTTGATAGTCGAAGCAGACCTTGTGCTGCTGAAGCTAGAGAGGTGAGCAGTCTAAGTCTGATTCCCTGTAAAGACCTCTCTGTTGACATCCACCCCTTGGCGCACATATGACCTTATGCAGTTGCGAGCGCCATAAAACCCTCTAGTAAAAAAACCCCCCAAAACCCCCTAAAAAAACAACATAATTTGCGTTCATATGACTTTATGCAGTTGTGAGCGCTGTAAAACCTTAATAAAACTAAAACATAATTTAAAGCTTTACCTTCTCAGAGCCGTGGTAGTTATTCGAGACACATAGCAATTAATTGCGTGTTGAGAGTGATAATGATTGTGACCGTGTCACACAGCATCTTTTAAACTTTTTTAAAAAGCATCAGTTAATACAAATCTGCTTATTTCTGATATTTTTCAAACCATAAGATGTGTAATAAAATGCATTCTATTCTTCTGTACCCTAGGAAACAAACAAACAAACAAAAAACAACAACAAGCAAACAAGCAAACAAAAAAGTACCAGTTTAAACTGATTCAAGTATGTAAAGCCCATGCATTTTCTTTAATATACCTCAATGTCATATTTAATTTAAAAAGTGAAGCAAATATTTCTGATTGTCGGAGCCAAGGCTTATGTTTTCTGCCAAGAACTTTAACAAAACGACCAACAACCACCGGTTCCAACGACCAACAACCAACGATCACCTGCTACGCACTTTCACCTTGCGTTTCTCTGTACTCTAAAGACAGTCACAAAAGACCTCAGTCAAACAGTGTGTCTTCCATTTATTAGTTTTATTATGACTGACATTAAAAACACACAAAAATGTCCAAACTCTCCCAAGCATACAAATCCAACCAGTAACATCAGATTGAGTAACATCTCGCTCTCATCCTGTCTCACTGGCCGTATTGATTGTCAACGGAAAATAGGATTATCAAGTCGCAATATGGAAAAGCGGATTGATAAACACACTTCCTCTGTGTTAATCCACGAGAAAATGTAGTTCCAGACATACTGTGTGACCCCAACCACTTTTCTCATCGACTGTCGTTGATGTCTCGTCTTGCCAGGCTCTTGCACAGGTTCCCCTGTGTTTATTAATGTATCTGTGTGACGTTCTATTGCAGATGGCGCATCACTGGAGGAAATCCCAGTGGAAAAAACCATCGCTGACGGTGTGCTCATTGACTGCACATGGGAGGCAAGCCAGGACAGAGAATACCTGGTCACTGTTGAGGTAGGTTGCTTCCCTTTCGGAGATCATGACAAATTTAAAGGAAAAAAAACCTTTAAAAAAAGAAATATATCCCCTCCCCCGA
>NW_004798079.1:148459-150418 GCF_000002075.1 Aplysia californica | reverse complement strand
ACTGATCTTAGTGGTAGCTTTGCTGACAATTTTGTTCAAATGAATAAATAAATCTATTTCGTTATTTGAGGGTTGATAACAAAAGCAGAAGCACAAGCACAAAGTAGAATAAATGATTTATGTGTGTGCAAACAAAATTGGCTCCTAATTTTAGATACACAGAGCTGACCTCTTAGAAGTATACAGTAAACATTTCGGGCTTTTCCTTTCTTCGGAGTCCAAGCAGCATGTAATCCCAAACGGGAAACAATAAGACATTTTACATGGAAGCACGAACTTCGATATTCGGTTAGGTGTACAATCGTGCCAAGCGGAGCAGAAAGAATTTTTTTTAAGTTTAAGAATTTGACATTTTGTTTCGAGTTGCGTGGAAGTGAAACCTAACTCAACTGGTTTTCATATTTTCAAACCAAAAAGACTTTCACTTCCTGAGTGGATATTAATTGTTTTGTTCTTTAGGATTCACATCCACTGGTTCCCTGTACAAACTAATCTTCATCGAATATACGGGCACTTACCATACATATCAACGTGTGTTGGACGAAAGTGGGGATAAGACACAGGTAGACGGAGTGGCCACTATGCTGGTAAAATCATATGTTTGTAGGATAAGATTAAGACACGCCAACTACTTTTTACGGCAAGCGCCATTTTCTTTGGTAGTGGATTTTTCATTAATAAGCACACTTTATTTAATCAAAGGGTTTTTTAATAAAAGTTTGCATCAAATTATGCTACCCTGATTTCCCTAATTCATGGAGTTAGTCCCCTTGGTGGGCACCCACTGGGTTTTTGGGTGAATAAAAAAAGTGCGGTCGAAAATGAGTGACGCAATTTATCCTCAAATTTCTCATTAACGGGTGAATCAATGTTATCCATACTTTGCATAGCAGTTTGTATCAACTTGTCTTAACTAAATCATATTTTTCCAGAACAATTGGTGATAGATTATAAAACTGTTCTTTATAAATTTATATAAAATGCTTGAAATCTCTGTCACACGTCAATAAATGGTATTGTTCACAGCACTTCCCGCTTCTCACACACATTTTGATTACGCATAAAATGGCCTAGGTCATATCTCATCAAATAAAATTTTTACTTGCAAAACTTGTTACAAGAAATTATTGTTATAGTGAACACATTTTTCGCCCTAATGGCTCTCAAAACATGCGTTCAATAAGCATAATGCCCCGATTAGAAAAACATGCCGGACTTGCTATTAAAAGGAATATTGCCTCAGCTGTAAACATTTAAAAATCTGTAGAAACCACCCGCTTGGATTTTTTATTAGTATAATTCATTCAGGAATTTTCTAGAATACAGCTAACAGGTGTTTACAAAAATGTTGATCTGTTAAGCCAAATTGATACAAGTCATTGTGCAAAAATTGGAGAACCTATGTTAGATTTTTGAGGAGATATTTGACAATAAGTCACGCCACGAATTTTTGACCGCACTATAATTTCTCACCTAAAGGATATAAAAAGCCACAGAGTGACTTGGAAGCCCAGATTTTTCGGTGGAAAGTTGCGTCCTTTTCGCGATGATATTATACGGTATTCATGTTTTTGATAGTTCAGTGTGAATTTTTTATATATTATTTTGTTTTTGTTTTTTAGACGTAACTTCTAAAATACAACAGGAAGAATAAAAAACGTTTAAACAAAATGACTCGTGTGTACTGATATCAGTGTTTTTATAAATATGTTTTTCTTTATATTCCAATGAGACATGATATTGTAAAATATAATATGAAAAATTAAAGGTAAAGAGATTTTACAACGTTATACTATATAATGATTATACACACTGGCACTTGGATCCTGGTGAATGAGAGTTTTCACAGTTTACGTACAAACACGCAAACTGCATTCATAGACACACACAGCAGCATACATTACACCATAGAAATTTACTTGTGCAACATAAAGACACACACACACACACACACACACA
>NW_004798079.1:146029-147315 GCF_000002075.1 Aplysia californica | reverse complement strand
TTCTTCTTCTTCTTCTTCTTCTTCTTCTTCTTCTTGAGAAACGAGAAAGAGAGCTTCAAAACAAAGACTGCAGCGCCATCTGAACCAATGCGCGGACTTCCTTGGCTGAGTGAACTATCTTGTTATGTACGATCTTTGATTATACTCAAGAGTCTGAGTTAAATATGACACCTCCAGTGAATAGTGTAGATAAACGAGGAGCTCCACAAAACACAACTTGAGAATGCTTTTCCCTTGTGGAAGGTTCCTATAAAATCGAGTCTGCTCAAGTCAAAAAGTTATACGACTTGCGTGCTCCTTTGGTTCAGTTGATGTCATGCTCAACTTTAAAGCTGATGGCCCCGTTTGGAATCTCCAATTAGGATTTCTTGAAATCAGACCGTTTGTAGAATTTCCAAAGCTTACAACCAGTGCAATCCAGACTACCACTACCAGTAATCTCGCCCGCACTGCTCACGACCCATTTGGCTGTTTTCTAAAATATAAATGCGAGGTTCTGCCTCTTAAATAATCTAACAGTATCAAAATAGGCTCATACACTTTCAAAACAGATTTAATTAAAGCGAACCGTTTTTCCGTCTTACTGTTTTGGAAAGACGGTCCTTGCGTTCCACACAACAATGTTCTCACATTCTATCTTTCAGTAAATTTCTTCCTTGGCCTTACAACACACTTAATACAGTTTACCCCTTTGGTGTTTATATACTTTCTTTTGTGTCTTTTATAAATTTACACAAACTAGTACACTTAGATTGTTACAAACACACACACACACACACTCACACACACATACACACATGCACACACGCACATATACACATTCATACACACATACACACATGCACTCACACACATACACAAAGACACGTACACACAAACGTAAACGCAAACGCGCATACTCTCTCTCTCTCTCTCTCTCTCTCTCTCTCTCTCTCTCTCTCTCTCTCTCTCTCTCTCTCTTTTATTTCCATTCTTAATGTCTGAATCCTCCCTCGTTCGAGGTTTCCACGAACAACTTCTACCACAATAGATCCACTCCATCTACTGTTGCGTTGAGCGTCTTCGTTTCCCCCAGCGTAGCAGGTCATCAGAGATGAGCAGGGCAATAGACACACAGTAGGACACGGCCGCGTAGTAAAACACAGACAGGAACTCACCAGTTGCCTCTATGATCACACCTGCAGAAGGAAAAAAGAAATGAAAAGGGTAAAAAAAAAATAGATTTCACATCACACAATATTTTATTAGATTTGACAGAACTATTAGGTGTGACCCCCTGGCCCCCA
>NW_004798079.1:130197-145103 GCF_000002075.1 Aplysia californica | reverse complement strand
TGGTGCTGCTGCTGCTGCTGCTGCTGACGATGATGACGACGATGATGATGGTGATGAATATGATGATGGTGATGATGAAGCTGCTGCTGCTATTGAAGATGATGATAATGATGATTACGAAGACAATGACGATAATGACTCACCTAAAAGAGGAAACTGCATAGAAAGAGAGAGCGAGAGCAGCAAACTCCCTAGAGACAGCAGAGCTCCCAGTCTCTCTATGCCCACCATATCCACAATGTTGTTGGTATTGAGGCTCAGCGTCACCGTTCCCAGAATTCCCAACATCACAGAAAAAAACACCAAAGTCTCAAAAGTGTCAAACAATTCACCGAGACAGCAAAACATTGCCATAAGCGCTGAGCAAATGGAAATGATGTATTTTGGACGGATTAAGTGGAAATCTCCAATGTAGCCGAAGCATATTCGACTGAACATGTCTAGAACGCCGTATATAGTTACCAAAAGGGCTGCCCTACTTTCTGAAATACCCGATTTGACAGCGTAGGCTGGTAGATAGATAGCAATGAACATGCCACATCTGGCTAGGACGTACGCGGTCAAGTTGGAAAAACACTGCCAGTCCTTGAGAACCGAGAAGTCGAAGATGGATTTGATGACAGTCTTTAGAATTTGAGGAATTTTTGATATTCTCTTGTTGGGATGTGCTTGTGAGTTGGTGAATAATTTGGAATTTGTGGTGTCATTTTGGCAGGGGTACGATTGATGATGATTATGGTCTTTTCCTTCGCTGCTGTGGTGAGAGTTTCCGTCTGAAATGCTTATGGTGCTAGCTATCAGAACTGGTGTAATATTTAGGTTTCTAAGCCACTCCAAAGACTCGGCCTTTCGCTGCACAGCGCCATGGGGGAATGGGTGATTTTTATGGCGTGTCGCGCGCCCAAAATCTGCCATGGCGTCATTCACAGTTTGACTTCTTTGACGACGGCAGGGAGTCAGGTCTCCAGAACAGCTCCCAGGGAGTACAGAGCTGGCAACCAGGTCCCCTTGACCCTGCTTCACATCGTCTGAAGCTCCCTGAGGTAGAATACGGTACACACAGTGACATTGTTCCTCGGTTCTATGCCCGCAAAAGTCAGAAATCGTCATTGAACTACCTTTCTGATTGTCTCGCATGAGATAAGAACGTGCTGGATTCGTGATGAACTTTTCCCTCTTTGATGACGTTTTTGAGAAATGCTCTTCATAAAGGGACGTAACCAAATTATTATCAGAAGACGTCTTTTTTGGAATGACAGCCTGAGTTGTCTCCTCTGGCGAGTTCCCCGGAAGAAGCTCCACCGTGACGTCATACTCATACTCGCCAGGTGTCAGTTTTACGCCTTTTTCATTCGTCTTTTTTGTTGATTTGGCGCTGAGCTTTGACGAAATATTTCGTCGCCTGTAGCTGTCCAGGGAGCGGAAAAGAGCACAAGCAACAATGCCCTGCATCTGGGGAAATTATACAATAACGATGTAGTACAATTTAATATGATAGAGTAGTAGCATGCACGATACTTAACACTTAAAGCTTTGGTTTTATTGAGGAGTTTGTTTTCGGTTTAAAAAAAAAAAAGATCTAGATCTACCCCAACAATCTATTTTTTTATCAAGAGACAAAATACAAAAGCATACAGAAAATAACGACAACACGCGCAACAATATGTAATAGTTTTATAATTCTGAGCGACCGGGAATGAATGAATGGAAGATCCCTGTTTGTGATTATCTTACGAGTTGAATGGTGCAGTCCAAACGACGTACAATATTTCCTGGTCACATCATGGTTCATATTTCGCGGACTGGTAACATCGCAATTCTATAATAGCCCAAAGTCACTGAAAAACTGATTAGGTCGCTTTTAAGATCAAGCGGGATATCCCGAAAAATGCTGTTTTGAGAAAATTTAAAGCAAAGTTTTTGCCCCTTGTTCACTTTCTTCAAAAGACAAGGATAGTTTTCTCTATAACCAAACAAATATACACACCAATGACACCAAACGTCTCCTATAGATAGGGCAAAGGCCACTTTTGGTGTAGGTCAAGATTTCTGGAAACCCTGAAATCTGGTTAGCCCGCTTGTCCTTCAAAGCGAACATTCATCGACCTTATTCAAATTTTAGTCTCTTCACCGAAGAGTAACCATAGGAAACTTTGGTTGCAGCAAAGCTATTCAAACATCTAAAAAAGGTTTAGGTTTTATTAATGCTTCTTGTCTCTTATAAACCAATACAGAATGTGTTGATAAAGGTGTGGGAGGGTTTCCAAAACAGCGGGTAAGGTTAATAAAGGCATCAAACACGTACTAAGTATATCACTGTGTTCTATTTCACGGATTTTAATCTTTCGCATGGGGTTCGGGAGAGTAATCCCCGCTATGTTCGAGGTGATATTTTACTTGTGTCTTGTCCTAATGGGAAGAAATAGGTTGATATCAAAGAAGTTATATATAGTCCTAGAGTTTGTGGTAGGGATGGCCCCCACGTAAACCAACGAGGGCTGCGCGCGCAGTATCTATTCGGAGACATCTCCGACGGAGATAGATCAATCGAAATACTTTTTTGCCTCTAGACCAAGTAAAAAAATCTGAGGGGTTACAGTGAGGGGGGGGGGGGGGGGTAATCCCCCTTTTTTAAAAACCCATAATTTGATATTTTGCAGTTAGGTTTGAAATTTTCTTGAAAATAATTGAATTTCCTACAGTTTTAGTGGCTATATGTGTGATCTGCAGCAAACTTCGCAGCTTGACCCCCCCCCCCCCACACAGTGCATCTGTGTGCGAGAGTGCGTCTACAAATAGTTCCTGGTTGCTCGCCGGAGACGTCTCCGAATATCTTCTGCCTGCTGCGTGTGCCCACACAGGGACGCTTAACAACCTCCAAGGGGGGGGGCCAGCCAACAGACGGAGAGTGCTTTTCGGTGCTTTTTGAAAAACTTGCGCGGGATTAAGAAGAAAACATATAAGAGAAAATTCCTCAAACCTTTGGGGCTGGGGGGGGGGAATTAAGGGGGGTAAATAAATATTTTTTTTTTAGAAGCTGGGGGGGAGCAGGGGGGGGGGCTCTCTCTCTTTCTCTCTCTCTCTCTATGTATATATATATATATATATATATATATATATATATATATATATATATATATATATATATATATATATATATATATATATATATATATATATATATATGAAGGGTGCAAGGGGAGATCCAGCGATATCCAGTTTTTGAGAAAATGAGCTTTTCGCGGACTTTTGCAGTCTCAACCATGCCCCATGTTTTTAACGTGTGGAAAAATCTAAAAACCACCATAGTCTGTCTTAATACTCGCGAGAAAAAAGTGTAGGCAAAAGGGAGAAACAATGACGTCCAATGAGTGCAAGGGGAAGACAAGAGATATCAGCTCGGAGTAGAGACGTATATCCCCCAGTCTGCCTTGACTAACAATTAAATAGGCAGTCGTTTTGAGGTCATGTGATGCCGCTTCGTTTACGCGCATTTCAAAACGGTATATGGTCGATTTAACGGACAAGCGGGCTTACCCAGATTTCGGGGGTTTCCAGAAATCTTGACCTACACCAAAAGTGGGTATTGTCCTACCTATAGGAGAAGTTTGGTTTTATTGGTGTGTATATTTGTTTAGTCATAGAGAAAACTCTCCTTCTCTTTTAATGAAACTGAACAAGTGTCCAAAAAACTTTACCTTCGATTTTCTCAAAACAGCTTTTTTCGGGATAGCCCCCTTGTGCTTCAATCCCACCATATAGCAATAGAAACCAGAGGTGACAGCAAAGTAAAAAAACCCCCAACAAAAACAAACAAAAAATGTTCAAAATTAGAAAGAAAATGGGAAATGACTGAAGTACAGATAATGTCAGCGCACGTGATAGGGTTGCCCCCGAAAGAATTATTAAGATGCTTGGAGGTGACTACTGGTGACGAAAAAACCCAAACCCAACGCGTTATAGTCAATAGCTCATTTCAATAGTGTCAGTAGCAAAGACCAGCAATACAGCATACTTGTCTCTCTCATATCAGTGGACAACATCAAGAACAGATGTCCTTGCCAGACTGAATATGAAGCACAACTCCACCATTATGACTAATTCTACTCCATCAGAGTGGAAAGACGTGGGGCTGATTCGTTACACTTTTGCCAGTATTTGGCATGACCAAGGCCGTCAGTGTTTCGCTGTCTTTACATAGATTGGAAGTATTCATGCCATACTTGGTTAAAAATACACCTTTGGAATAATCAATGAACCGTAGATAAAGATATTACAGCATTTCAGCGCACGTCTCCATCAACATTGTAATGATGAACATAGCATTCGCTCTTCCACTGTCAGCTGTTAACGCAAACTACATTTCTAAAATCACGGGTCTTATCTTGGTATCAGCATTCTCAGTAGTACATTTAAGTTTTATTTTGTGATTCTTCTCTCAGTCTTTGCGTTCCTCTGCAAGACATCAGAGATAGTCGACTGCTGGTTCTTCAGCCTGAGGTGTAACTGATTTTTAAGTACGCAAAGGTTTTTCCAACTTAGCGCGGCCCTTTGCCTTCAGGCCACTTACCGATTTTAAAGGAACTCTATGTTAAGGTTTTATACTGACGTGAGAATGTTCTGTTTCGGTAGGAACACAATTGAATCCAAGGGATGTTTAATGTGCGCATCTTCCACTCGGGACCACCAAGATTTTTCACCCTTATCTGACAAGGCTAGGTGTTCAATCTTATCAACCCTAGAAATAGGGAAGTGGCAGTATTAAGGAGCCTGGAGTGACATTAGAAAGAGCTAAGATAGCAGTAGAAAGAGTCGAGAGTAAGGGAGAGAGGAGTCAAGTCAGGTTTCGAACCGGGGACCTATTGAATGAGAGGCCAACACCGTACTGTAGACCACAAGGGCCACCACCGAGTGATTCATAAAAAGAATAATTGTTTGCAGCATTCGTAGTCTGCTGTTCCAGAACGTTTGGTTAACGTGACGGATGTAGAAGTTATGTCTCTTGAAATGTTTCCAGTTAATTGAAGGTATTGAGCGGGTTGGTCAGTTTCTGCACTCTCCATTCACTAAGTACTTCATTTGTTTCATGTGGGATTAGATAAGGTCTCACTCCTTTGCCTTTAAAGATTTCTTTAATTGTTTTTCCTACTTCTACATCTTTTAGAATTCGTGGTTTAAAGTTCCAACAATTTTTAAATAAACTGATGTGTGTAAAAATTTCAAAGTAATTGGATGCATAGTTTTGAGGTCAACGCTCTTAAAATGTGTGAAGTTAAAAATGTTAATGAGTGTATTTTATATATATATATATATATATATATATATATATATATATATATATATATAATATATTATATATACATATATATGACACATATATATATATATAATATATATATATATGACACACACACACACACACACACACACACACACACACACACACACACACACACACACACACACACACACACACACACACATATATATATATATATATATATATATATATATATATATACTGTATATATTATATTATATTATATACAACCTCTTTGGCTGCTATCTTTGAGAAATGAGAACCAACCTCGTAAGCAGAGAGCAGCAGATAACATCCGGAGAAGCCGTACTGCTCCTTGATGTAGCCCGTGAGCTGAGGGACCAGGATGGACGCGAAACTGACGCCCAGCAGAGAGATGGAGGAGGCCAGAGCCCTTCGTCGCCGGAAGTACAGGCCCACAAGGGTCAAGGCCGGAGCCACCATCCCGCCTTGACCTAAAGCTGAGAAAAGGTCAGAGGTGAATAATTCAGTTTTTGTTTAGTTTTTGAGAACGTTTTTACAGTACGTGCAACATAAACATGACACGTCGGTGGCCTAGTGGTTAGGCTCTCGGACTCGCAACCGTAAGGTCGTGGGTTCGAATCTCGTCAAGGGCCCGACGTTGTGTCCTAGGGAAAGGCACTTTGCACAAATTTTCCTCACTTCACCCAGGTGGTAATGAGTACCCGGCTATAGACAGTGAACGATCTTGTCAGTTTGATAGTGTTTGAGCGCGTGAAATCCGCAGCTTGCACTGTATGCTTCTGCGGAAGCTGAGAATGTTCCTGAGTGTTCTCAGAGGGTCTGCTGGGGTAATAATAGTTGTAAAGCGCGCATAGAGCATGCTCTTGAGCATGGATATGCGCTATATAAAGGCAATTATTATTATTATTATTATTATGTTCGTACCGAAGATTAGATCCGAAGTGTTAACTACAAGAGAGGAACAAACAAAGAAAAGAAAGAAGAGGGATGAAAAAGATAGAAGTTTTTGATGAGAAAGAAGGAGGAAACCAGTCCATAGCACTCGCCAATCACCCACCAGGTTGATTCCGATATGGAAAGATCACAAATGCCTGAGTGAAAAACAGTGTGTGGGTGTTTCCAAGAGTAAAGAAAAATCAATTTAAAGAAAAAAAATTTAGCAAATAAACTCCCACCAATCCATACAATCCCCAACCAAATAACAAAAACAAAAGCAGAACCTTACTGTTTTCAAAGAAGCTCATTATTTCGTATTCTAGTAAGAGATAACCCTTCAACTTTTAGTAAAATACAAATGAACGTAAAATAATATACTTTCATACATTAGCGTGATAATATCTAAAACTAGTTATGATTATTATGATTACATTGACAAAACTGCATTAACCTTGTATTAACAGGTCAATATTTTTGTAAATACCTGTTGGCTGTATTCTAGAAAATTCCTGAATAAATATTAATAAAAAAACCGAAAGGGTTGTTTCTACAGATATTAAAAAGTTTACTGCTGGGGCAATATTCCTTTTAAAAGCAAACCCGTCTCTTTTTTTTCTAATCGTGACACCATCTTTATTGAACGCATGTTTCGAGAATCTTTAGTGCAAAAAATGTGTTCACTGTAAAATTAGTTTCATGTTACAAGTTTTGCCAAAAGAAAGGATCATTGGTGAGCTGTGACGTAGGCCATATGCGTATGCAAAATGTGTGTGAGAAGCGGGAAGTGTTGAGAACAATTCCATTTTTCGCTTGATTTAGATTTATAATATTTTGTATAAATTTCTGAAATTTTTTTTTGTAATCAAGCCTCAATTGTTGTGGGGAAATATGATTAAGTTCAGACAAATTGATACAAACTGCTGTGCAAAAATATGGGCGACATCGAATCACCTTAAAGAGATATTTGAGGATAAGCTTGACCACGAATTTTTGACCGCACTTTAGTTATACTCCAAGACTGATGTGCTGATAGATCATATTGTTAATCTAACAACTGTGTGATAGCACCATACGTTTTGGAAAGAAAACCCACCCCAAAATAACGTAGTTGTGGCTATTCTGTATTAACTTTGTGATAGTCCACTCACTAAATAGCTCTCATGGACGTCGATGACATAAGACCATATTGTCAATCTAGTTTCGATTTCATCAGGTCGGATCCCCAGAATAAGATCCCAGAAGTAAGGGGTTGCACGCTCGCCCGGCGAATGGCGATTTATGCGAAAATCCCTGGGTTTTTTCCTCGGCTGATAACTTTATTAGTTCTTGGCCTAGCATCATAAAACCAACATAAAACGAGATGTCTATATGTGCTTTTTGTTTCCATGTTAGTTTCAACGCGGACAGAAATGCGTAACATTATAGAATTTTTAGTTAAAACTGCAAGGATGGTTACGCGTTCTGTCATGATGCGTGGCACGCACATTTTGACAAACTCAGAGCGTAGCGCGTTTCGGACGCTTTATTCGAGCGGAATTTCCCATCACTAATCGTTTTAGTCGGCTGTAGAAATCACGTGATTCTGTAGTAACATAACTGATCTATTGACTTACCTTTGAGCACGTTCAGTAATGTGAAGACCTCCATGCTGGGGGCAAAGGTCATGAGCAAAGTGCAGCCTGCGTTGACCACCGCTCCCGTGACAGTGGTCACTCGGAAAGACGTTTGAGGAAGGAGCAAGTTCATCGACAGTTGACCTGAAGCAGAAAGAGTAATGATGGTTAGGATGACCATAGTTTAGATAGGGAGGGACTTTTACGGCACTTCAAATACAAAAAGCTCATATTAGTGTGGATTATTAGGGGTTTTACTAGACAGTTACGAACTGAAGCGACTTAATTACATGACACAAAGAAAAGAAAGAGGAGGGATAGGGACAATTAATTGATGTCTGACAGGAATGAAGGAGTAAACCACACCAGAACACAAGCCAACCCCCACTCTTATACTCGTAACGCTAAAGTAGGAGTCAGAAAAGGCAAAGGACACTTCTGGTTTTTCTTGGCAGTACCGTTTTTCCAATGTTCAGTTTCCTATCGAGGTACATCGTGTTCTGTCTTCGAGGGAATGGATTGTGATTCTAGCTGAAAGTTAATAAAACATCAACAGCAATACACCTATCTCAAAAGCAAGTCATTTAAGTTAAGAACTAACCTGTTCATAGTTCGATGCTGCACCTACAAGTATTTGACGCAAAGTAGTATTAGTAGAATATCTGTTCTCCTATTACACGAGACAAATGCTGGAAAAATCAATCGAATTTCATCACCTTTCTCCTGGGACTCATTAAACGTCAACCCCAGACCACCCCCCCTAAAAAAAGGAAACGTTAAAAAAAAACCCACTCAAAGAACTAAAAGTAACAACAACAACAACAACAACAACAACAACAACAACAACAACAACAACAACAACAACAACACAAACAAAAACAGCAACAACAACAACAACAACACCAACAACAACAATAACAGCAACAACAACAACAATAACAACAATAACAACAGCAATAAAAGCAATAAAGACACAACAACAAAAACAACAATAACAACCGCAACAACAACAACAACACCAACACCACCACCACCACCAACAACAACAAACCCAACAACAGCAACAACAACAGAAAATTTGTTATAAAAACATGCTATAAATCATATTTAAGAAAAAAAACCCCAGCTCCAAAAAAATAAGTACTTACAAGAAAAGCAGAAAGTCAGTGAAGCGAGAGACTGCATCACAGTTACCATGGTGACGGAAGTCTGGTAGTGATCCACAATGTCAAGCAGCATAACGGACATGACCACGTGATAACCGGGCACCAGCAGCAGGACGATAAATGCTCCTGGGGACAAAATAGGTCACCGATGCCTGCTTTCATTTTGTAGATAGCGGTAGTCATCACTGTTGGTGCGTTCAATTGGAATTTGGCTAATGAAGAGCTTTATTTTTAAAATGTCCACCCCCCTTTTTTTTCAATTAGTAATCCGCATTGATGCGTTCCCTGGTCATGTCAGTAATTTGTATGCGTGTGAAACCTGGGCTTTGAATACAGACCTTGAAAGAAGGATCAAAGCTGTGGAGATGAGATGCTTTCGAAAAATCCTTCGTATCTCTTACAAAGATCACACCACAAATAATGAAGTCAAACAACGAATCAAAAATGAAATCGGACCATATTTATGCTGACCTTCTCACTCTGGCAATGAAACGCAAACTGCAATGGTATGGACATATCACCCATTCACCCGGCCTTGCAAAGATGATCCTGCAAGGTAACGTCCAGGGAAAAAGGAGCAGAGGCAGACCGAAGAAGAGTTGGGAGGACAACATCAAGAAATGGACAGGCCTGGAACTCAAAGACACGCTCAGGTAAACTGAAGACCGGAAGGAGAGGAGGAAGCTGGTGGAAAAATCTTCCAAAGCGCCCCGACGGACATCCAGTCTACGGGATAGGTGAAGGTGAAGGTGAATCCGCACGAGCATATAACACAACAGAGTCAGGCTACAAACACAGGGGTAGATCACATAACACTTGGCCGAATGACGTCAAAGGGATCATCCAAAAGAATAAAGCCTCTACAACAAAAAGCCACCCATTCCGCCCTTCACCGAGCATTGCTCCTTACTTCGACATCTAACGATCTAAGAGGAAGGGGGGAAAGTTAGGTGAAGTTCTTTTTGAATCAGCTTTTACTCGTTGATTAGATGCAATGGTGACAGGTTAGATTAAGGATGGGATAGGGTTGAGTGTTGGCGGCCTAGCCATACCCTGCCAAGGAAGATTGAGAAAGGCTGATGATGATGGTGATGATGATGATGATGATGATGATGATGATGATGATGATGATGATGATGATGATGTTGATGATGATGATGATGATGATGACGATGATGATGATGATGATGAAGATGATGATGATGATAGAGTGGGGATGAGCATGGATGATGATAGGTATGGAATTAGTGAAGTGAAACGTTGGGATAGTTTTTAGCAATATTAATTTTAGTTTGAGTAAAAATTTCACGATATTTGAAACACAAATAAATATAACTACCGAATATTGCAGGTGTTACTTACGAAAAAGAAGGACAGATAAGGATGATAGACGTTTGACAGAAAAAAAGGGAGCACCACACTAGAGGCATTTCTAAACAAATAAATATATGAAACGGATGTCGTAAAATTTCTCTCTGCAAATCTAACCAGGGAAACAGTGCCTGTGGTGTCAAATCATGGACAATTCTGACTTACACTCGTACACAACGCTAAGACTAGTGTTTTTGTTTCCAATGAAAATAGAACACTATTTAAATCTGTTCCTGGGCTTATGACGATTATATTATTGCATGTTTCCCATCAGCATGCTTGTCTATGCCAGCTTTTTTATAGCATAATTATGTTCTCTCTGTATTTTCGGACATACTCAGTGGATGTTTGGCGGGTGCTCTGATGTGATTTACTAATTCTTTCCTATCAAACATGAATCGTCCCGATCTCTCTTTCTTTTTGCGTTTGCTACCCTCTTGTAACACTTCTAATCTTCGGCTCTAATATCACCTTATTGTGTTCCAAGTGCCGTAAAACACTTACTAAAACAAAGGAAAGGACTTACCTAGTGTGATCATCCAAGCCCAGCCTTTGTCGTGTGTCTCTCTTTCTTTTTGCTTTTGCTACTCTCTTGTAACACCTCTAATTTTCGGCACGATTATGACCTTATTGTGTTCCAAGTGCCGTAAAACCGAAGTGGCGTCGGTAGCCTAGTGGTTAGGCTACCGGACTCGTAATCGTGAGATTGCAAGTTCGTGTGTTCGAGCCTCAGCTTGGTCCGACGTTGTGTCCTTGGGAAAGGCACTTTACACGAACTTCCCTCTTGGCTCGGTCCTATCGGAGACGGACGTTAAACTAGGAGGTCCCGCCCCTTAAATAACCTAATAGTGTTGATAGGGGCTATAAACCGATACAATTTTTAAAACAATTTTTCCCCTCGTAAAACCGTTCACTAAAAGAAAGGAAAGGACTTACCTAGTGTGATCATCCAAGCCCAGCCTTTGTCGTATGGCACGGGGTCTTCGGAAATTCTGTCGTTTCCATTTTCAACGTCTCCGTCTTCATCGTCGTCGTCGCTGTCTCTGGCGGGTTTACTGGGGCTGGAGTATCCGTCACGTGATGACTTTCTCCACAAAGTTTTAGCAGAATCTTTTTCATCGTGGGTGTTGTCGTCTGCCAGGTTCCCCTGGTGTCTGTTCTGGTCGCCACACTGTGTCGTTGTAGCTGCATCGGACGCGAGGTTTGTGTCAGACACCGCCCTGGGCACGGGCTTGTCCAGTGACTGACCGCCAGGACTGTTCTGAATACGACCATCATCAAGTTTAAGAAGTACATCTTCTGTCTTATCTAAACCATTTGTATCCTGAGAAAAACGTCTCTCATTGAGTGTTTTATCGCCTTCTGGACGTGAAATTTCTCCATTCTGATGCGAAACCTTCTTCGAGCTGTCGTCTTGGGGTAATCGTGTAGAATCCACACCTCCGTTTCGGCTACTCTCTACCGTCATAGTTGAGAGGGGTTGTGAGCAAGGTCTGAGCTTTTATAAGACTACCAAGTAGCCCATGAAGGTTACAGCTAAAGAAGACAAGTTCTAAGTTGACACATTTCACGATTACTGCTTGCTGTTTTGGGTCCCGCCTTGACTTTGTTTCTTCGGCCTGTTAAAAGAAAGGACTAAAAAAGTTATTCAAGCGGTGGTGAGTTCATTTTGGAAAGAAATAGTCCTTGACCAATATTCTGCAGAGTAAAAACTGAATTTAACAATAATAATAACAATAAATAGCATTTGTATAGCGCATGTCCCCACTCGAAAGCAAGCTCTATGCGCTTTACGCTATATTTGTACCCCAGCAGACCATAGAACACTTAGAAACATTCTCAGTTTACCGGAAAGCTTACAGTGCAAGCAGCTGGTTAAGCGCTCAAACACTAACAAACTGACAAGATCTTTCACAGTCTATAGCTGGATACCCATTCCCACCTGAGTGAAGTGGGGACAATTCGTGTAAAGTGTGTGTCTTTCCCAAGGACACAACGTCGGGCCCGCAGCTCGAACCCCCGAACCCGCAACCTATGTGTTTTATTCTTCTGTTTTTTGGGCATTTTTTCATGTTTTTTTGACCCGCCCTGTGTTGCTCGAATTAGTTTACATGTATAGCAACGGAAAAATGGCTGATAACCCATCAGGTTCCCCCCCCCCCCCCGTCACAACGTTTTTCTGCTTCAAAAGCCTTGGAAAGGTTTGATGGGGAACTGTCAGTACTTTCCGATAGTGATGTAGGAGGTGATGAAGTTAGACCTGAGTCGGACAGCAGCGACAGCGATGAGATTGAAGATTCGCAAAGAGGGGCGTGTGTGCAGCGTTTTTTTCTCTTTTTTTCATTGTGAGTGATTTCACCAAAAGTGCGACAACTTTGTATATACTTGACCATTGTGCATGAAACTGGGCCCAGTTAGAGACAATTGGATATACTTCAGTATGACTAAGTCATGAAGTGATTGGATTTAGCGGCTATACACTGTGAGAAATGTAAGTTGAAAATATTTTGTTTATTTTTTATATTTTTTTCACCTTGTGTTCACTTACCTCCCATGTTTGTTTGGATTTATGATTTTTTTCATTTTTTATTTATTAGATTAAAAACATTCTACATTCAATTACCTTCATTTTGGTATATAACATGTCTTACTTCCAGATGGAATTATGCCCACCAGACACAAAAGAAGAACAGGGGTACTTCTGAAATTCTAAGACTAAGAAATGCCTTGGTCACAGCGCGGAAAACGCCTTGGTAGTCAAAAAGTTAATAGACACTATAAATGTATTATGGAGTACAAATGGGCAAAAAATCCCGACGCAATAGTGAATAATTAGAAAGCTGTTGATGAGAAACGTGTTTCAGTGCTGATAAGATAGTCCTAGTTTTCACAAAAATTTAAGGACTCAAGTAGATAATAATAGCATGGGGTGGGAATGGTGCATGTGTTGCTGTGAACATGGGGATGTCTTAGAGAAAACTGAGAGAAATAGCAATTTTTTTTGGTAGAGGGTTTTACGGCGCTCACAACAGCATAAGGTCATGTGAGCGCCAGAGAAATAGTAAGGAAAACATCGAAATAAATGAATTTGAAAACAACATTCAATGCTTAGACTAAGAAACAGATTGGGATAATTGCACGCTGGTTTGAAAATAAAGACCAACTAATCTGACATTCTGTGAAACAGTCAGAGAAACAGATTCAAAAATGGTGAAATGGTATGGGTTTGACGCCCCTATCAACACTAGAAACAGACGCAGGAAGCCCTACCTTACATTACCTTCACAAAATGATGTGATGTTGTCTGAATGTGGCGTGGGTAGTCTAGTACGCTCGTAGTTAAGCTAGCGAACTCGTAGTCGTGAAGATACAGGGGTGATGGGTTCTTTCCTTGGGAAGGGCTCTTAGTACAAGTACGGAATTCTCTCACTTGGCTCAGTTCTATTGGTCATGTCTCTTGAGTAACCCTACAGTGTTGCAACGAACGATTAACGTATGTGAGGCATCGTGGTAAAACCAGGCACTCGTCAAAATAGTCAAATCAAAGAAATTGGCTTTGTCCTGACTGTTGGGCAATATTTATCGAATTTTTTGTGTGCGGCTTAACACTTTTTATATCCATTTTTTTAAAAACGCGTTTCTTTGTGGATTTTACTGAAAGACACTGTTTAAAGACACACAAATATGTCAATTTTCAGTTTCCCAAGAACTCTCCGGCTATGGTAGTCGCCACACTTTGGTGGCCATTTTCTCACTAGGTTCACTTCTGAAACCAGGCAACCCTGACCACCTTCAATCGCAAACATTTCGACTTCTATTTAATATATATGGATACTTTTTTCACCAAAAAAAGCAAAGTTAATGAACAGGTTTTAAGATAATATAAATAACTTCCATATGCCCAAAATTTGACGAGTACCAGATTCCACTGCGTCGTGCGTGACACATATACCATTGTATACATTTGTGTGACAGCGTGGTGAAATCAGGCGCTGGTCAATAATGCTTGGCCGTTGGAGTTTTTATTGGTAACATCTTAAAACCTGTCCAATTGTCTTGCTATCGGCGGAACAAATGCCCATCTATCTTGATGAATAGAAGTCAAGATATTGGAGATTGAAGAAGGTGGGGTCAGTGGTTTCAAAGGTAGAACTAGCGCGAACAAGGCCGCCAACGTTTGGTTATTTCTGTAGCTTGATAGTCCGTGGAAACTGAAAACTTATATTTTTTGTGCCTTTAATCAACGTTTTTCTTGTAAAATCCACCAAAAAAAGTGTTTTTAATTGGACAACAATGGTGTTAAGCCAAAAAACAAAAATTCGATAAAAATTACCCAACTGTCAGTTTCTTCATTTTCATTATTTTGACGAGCGCCTCATTTCACAACACTGCCTCACATTAATCTGAACGTGTTTTGCACCTCCATCAACTCAGTCTTAGATCACTTTGGAGACGAGCTGCATCGTTGTTGGAAATCCAAGTCGGTCTGAGTGGGATACATCCGTCTCCCCCCCC
>NW_004798079.1:127595-128770 GCF_000002075.1 Aplysia californica | reverse complement strand
GCCCAATGAAAAACAGCGCAGTTTTGAGCATCACTGAAAATTTGGACTGTAAATTTTTTACCAGTTTTTGCTCCGTATTTGAAACTTCGCAAAAGAATTTCCTTCATTTAGATGCAATAATTCTGTAATACGTTGGGACCAACAGTTGTTTAAGAACTGACCAGTTACTTTTGTGACAAAGCTCATACATGTATATTATGTTTGCTGCATATATTATTTGCGTATTTTGTATTGCATGCACTGATATATACATATTATGTGCATTCCGTGGATTTTAATATTGAACAAAAGGGCAATCAAGTTCTCCAAACAAAACTGTACCAGGCACAGTGCTTTTATTCTCATCAATATTGATGGAAAGCTGAAGACGGAGACGAATTGAACAAACTAGTTTTCTGACCCACTGTCTCTATGTGTCACGACGCAGTGGAATCAGGCGTGCGTCATTTTTAGGGCATGTGGAGTAATTGGTATCGCCTTAAAGCTTGTTCATTAGCCTTGCTTTCGATGAAAGAACTGCCCATTTGTCTTGAGTTAATGTCGAGATCTGTGATTGAATGAGATGGTGTTTGCTTCGTGAGAGAAAAAAAAAGGTGACAAATGGGCCCCCAAAGTGTGGTTATTTACAAATAAGGATTTCATTTCCTACGTGTTTTGATTGGAAGAAGAAAACGAAAAAAAAACAACCTAACCCAAAGAATTACCTTAATCAAAGGGGTAACCCACCAGCCCCCCCCCCCACCACCCAATAAAAGGTTTTATGGATACTAACAATTTACATTTTTTTGTGCCTTTAACCAACGTTTATCAATATAATTCACACTGAAACGGGTTCTTAAAATATGGACATAAAAGGTGTTGAGCAACCCCCCAAAAATCAATAAAAACCATCGGAAAAGTATCAGTTTCTTTACTTTCAATTACATTATTTTGACGAGCGCCTGATTTCACCACACTGCCTCACATATTCTCACACTTATCTGACCCACTTTGACGTGGGCTAGAGTCTCCGTGCTTTCTAAAAACACTCAGCATTTTACGAAGGCATTATTATGTAAGACTTAGTTTTAGGAAAGGGCAGATATGAGACAATGCTTATCTGTCAAGGATTTGCCACGAGCGTGGGGTTCACTAAATACTTCTATTTTTCACTTCGATAGTGCGGTAGAGAAAAA
>NW_004798079.1:123549-125118 GCF_000002075.1 Aplysia californica | reverse complement strand
AGAGAGAGAGAGAGAGAGAGAGAGAGATTGAGACAGAGAGAGACAGAGACAGAGACAGAGAGAACATGATTATGTCAGCTTGCAAGGACACTCACATCACTTGGGTAAGCCTAGTGCTGATCACTATTCTAGTGCTTAGCGGGGCGTAAAAAGTGCAGTGATGCAGTGAAGCATTCCAATATAGTGTACTTAAGTTGCTGCTGCTGCTGCTGTTGTTGGTGTTGTTGCAGCAGAGTAGGTGAAAGATATGAAGAGATAGCACAATCGATGACCTAAATTATAACATTGGCCGTACTTGTGTTATCAGTAATCAGATTAGATGTGCACCAGAAAGCGTGCGACAACTGAATCTAACAATCTAACACAGCTTTTATGTTCCCAGTAAGCGGTTAGTGCCCTCGTCTCCGAAGTAGAAAATCCGGGTTTGAGCCTTGGTTTGGACATAGATTTTTTTCGCCCCCTCCTGCCCACCCAGCAGTAATGGCAGTAATGGGTACCTGACTTTGAGCTGAGGAAGTAAAGGCGGTGTGGAAAGGAACTGGCCACCCAATCAGGAAGTTGTCTCACTAACAAGGCAATCCCCAATGTCCGGGTCGGATGCAGGAACAACTTTTTAAGCGCTTACAAACACATCTGAAAGTGAAGAGGTAGATTAAAGTGACGAGGGAGGGGAATGAAGCTATAAGGAGTTAGGCCCTGACAGGATTTCAGCAGGATGGAATCACACCCATACAGCAATGATTCTTTTCTTTTTAATAGTAAGAGTTTTATGGCACTTGCAACAAAATAAGGTCATATAAGTATTAGAGGTGTTACAAGGGAGTAACAAACACAAAAAAGAAGAAGGGGAAATAAAGACGATAGATGTTTGACTGGAAAGAAGAAGCAAGCCATACATTAAACTTTTTCAGTTGTTAAAAAATTTTGAATTTTGCCCGGGAGGCGTCCGAAGCCTACTCTTATCGATTTTTGACCATCAAGGGATCTTTCACGTGCGCAACTTGCCCACGGGACCTCTGGGATTTTTCGCACTGCCCAAGAAGGTTAAGTGTAGATCTTTCCTACCAGAAGATCAGGAGTGTGGCTGAAAGACAACAGTAAGAAGGAGCCAAGAAGTAGCAGTAGACAGGCTGCAGAAACAGTCAGGAGCCCAGACGAGTGGGCAAAGAAGGTGAAGGGGTGGGGGCAGAAAGTGGAGACGAAGGTAGACGACAGAACATTGCTAGAGAGCAGGAAAGGAGGTTGAAGGAGACAATTTTAGAGAGAAGAAAATTCGTCAGTCGCTCGGATTCGAACCCAGGACCTTTGAATGAGAGGCGAACACCTTAACCTCTAGGCCACGAGAGCCCCCCATTCAATTTTATGGGGTTCCTTGATGACAAGGTTTACTAGTAACACTCTCGAGCAATTAATAATAATAATAGATAGCATTTGTATAACGCAAATCCCCGCTCAACAGCAAGCTCTAAGCGCTTCACAATCTATACTATTACCCCAGCAGACCTGAGAGCATTCTGAAACAAACTCAACTTCCTGGGACGCATACAGTGCAAGCAGGCATTTATAGGC
>NW_004798079.1:121478-122743 GCF_000002075.1 Aplysia californica | reverse complement strand
AGAGAGAGAGAGAGATACATACATAGATAGAGATAGATAGATAGAGAGAGAGAGAGAGAGAGAGAGAGATACATACATAGATAGAGAGATAGATAGATAGATAGATAGAGAGAGAGAGAGAGAGAGAGACAGAGAGAGAGAGACAGAGAGAGAGAGAGAGAGAGAGAGAGAGACAGAGGCAGAGACAGAGAGAGAGGGGGGGAAGGGGTGTGAAGGAGTTGAGACAACTAGTTAACTAAAACGGAAGGTGTATACATACATCAGTAACTAACTAACGAAGAGCGGATATTTATGGGCAACAGCTTCTGCTTTGTTTACAGTCTAACTCAAAATGCGGAAGTCATGAAGCTTGAGGGGGCTGTTTGAACAGAACAATACACAAAAAACAACAAAAACAAACAAACAAATAAATAAACAAACAAACCGTGTAGCAAACTGTACTCTCCTCTCTCCTCTCGCCACGACCATCAGTACTCCGCTCCTCAAACTACGTTGAAAGTAAATTGCACCAAGCAAGCACTAAACCTGCAGGCATCCCGAACATAGCCTGAAGGAAACACGTAAAATCCCAATACACAAGAGTTCTGTGAAAAGCGAAATAATCCACGGACAAAAATAATTATATTTAGGTCAACACCAAGAAAAGGTTGAGTCAAAAACTTGTGTTTGGTTGAGTCAATCAACATCATCTTGTTTGGCTCTTATCAACATCGCTACCTTCACGTCAAAGTAGATTCGCATTTGTGAATTTTCATTCTTGGCGATGAACTAATGAACTAACACACCTGAAAACATCTAATCAATAGGCAATGATCAGTGTGTTTTCAACCAGAAAGGTAGGCGACAGCGACAGCATAGAGAAACTGGGTCACACTGACCTTATTTATTTATGCTCCGACAACTGGAGCGGGAATTACGCATAGGTTGTTATTAGAGGTGGGCAAAATCCGGATAAACTATCCAGATAACCGGATAATTATCAGTGAAACATTATCCGAATTCAGACTCTTTACTCCCTTTCCTGACCCGTTTACGGAAGTGGGTGCACCCATTTGTTGAAGTAATGCTAACACGTTTGTCGAAGTGGTTCTAACCCATTTGCAGAAGCGGTTCATAAAACAATGTCATAAATTATTATTACATGTATTTGCCGAAGAGGTGCTCTAACGTATTATCCCGATTTTGCTAATGCGACTCATTGCCCAGCTCTACTTGTTATGACGGGAGCCTGTCATTTTTTAATGTGTCGTTTCAAAGCCCCTTTT
>NW_004798079.1:117157-120515 GCF_000002075.1 Aplysia californica | reverse complement strand
TCTCTCTCTCTCTTTGTGTGTGTCTGTCTGTCTGTCTGTCTGTCTCTCTCTCACACACACACAAACACACACACATACACACACACACTCATGCACACACAGTCAAACCCACACACACACTTATGCAAAGGCACGCACACACGCACACTCATGCACACGCATACACTCTTTCACACCCACACACACATACTCATGATAATTATACATAATCGCACACTCACCCATATCTACCCCCCACCCCCCCGCACACACATGTATACATACAATCTTTTGGCCTAGTGGTTAGGCTACCGGACTCGTAATCGTAACGATGCGGGTTCGGGGGTTCGAGCCGCAGGCCTGACGCTGTGTCCTTGGGAAAGGCACTTTACACGAATTTTCCTCACTTCACTCAGGTGGGAATGGGTACCCCAGCAGACCTGAGAGCATTCTGAAACAACCTCAACTTTTTGGGAAGCAGACAGTACAAGCAGCCATTTACAGACGCTAAGACACTAACATACTGACAAGATCTTTCGCTGTCTATGGCCGGGTACCTGTGGTGTAGCGGTTAGTCTCTTCGCTGTATCCTGCAGGGGAGCCGAGGTCGAATAACGAGCGGGAACAGTAAATATCGATTGTGTTAGTCCTTCTGCTTAGTTGTTGGATCCCCCCCCCCCAATCAAAACCAGGGTTTAAAACCAGCCTCCTTAATGATCTAAATTCTGTCGAACCCCCCCACCCCCCCACGTACATCAAAGAAAAATTAACCTTTTATTAGAAGTTTTAACAATCTTGCTTGTTATCTAATACTCAATCGGTGGAATATAAACTAAAAAATATAATAATATTACATGACGAGTTGAAAAGTTCAGAACTAAATAGAATGTACTATAATGAACGGATTCTACTGAGAGACGAAGATTATATCTTCTGTTGACATTAGAGAGTGTTCGTCTTTGCACAGAAAATGAGAAAGACTTCCAAATTAATTATCTTGTCTGTCAACATTTCGCTATTCTCTTGGTTCTTTCCCTTATGTTGCAATAATTTTACACTCGGATATTTGAACGCATGAGAAAAGCAAAACTTCTGGAGTCATCTTTCACAAACGCATTCTCGGAGACAAGCGGGTAGTTAGAGAACGTTAGGAGCATGACATTTGCCGATATTTATAGTAACAGCCATTTTGTTTAACCTATTCTTTAATTTAACATACATAATAAGATAATGAGCATTATCATAACACTTTGCTTAAAAGAAAGAAAAAAAGCTTTCTTTATTTACTCCACATTTTTTTTCCAGACCAGACAGTGAGACAGCAGGTATGGAACTTTTGTTGGTCTTTTGTCAGAATGAAGAACACTATTTTATGACACCAACAAGATGGCTGTTACTATAAATATCGGCCAATGGCGTACTTCTAACGTTCTCTAAGTATGCACTTGTTTCTCGGAGGCCTCGTGGAATACAGTGGGAATCACGATGTTCAAATTAATTGTGTCTGGAGACGGCGGAATGAGGCGTTCGTCGTCAATAGTTCGGCGTGTCAGGGAGTTATTGGTATTATCCTCCAGCTTGTTGGTTTGTCTTGATTTTGGTCAAAGAATTACCCATTAATTTTATCTTGATAAGAAGTCGAGAAATTAGCGATAGAAGATAAGGGTCAGAGGTAAAGTTATCGAGAAAATGTCCACTAAAGTTTGGGTTATTTCCAAAGCTTTCATTTTTTTGCGTTTTTCATCTACGGTTTCAGTAAAATCCACACAACAATCAAAAATATGTTTTTATTTTGTGTCTTTAGGCCATTCCCAAACGGGGGACTGTAACCTGTTCTTATTCACAGTAGAATTGTAAATGGGCTGATTCATCGTGTCACGCTCATAACTGTGCCTGATCTACAACAGGGAACTGCTGTTTTTTCTTTCCTAATCCTTACTATTGTCATTTTGTCTCTACTTCTTTTGTATGTTGGTCACACTCTTGTGATCTGCTATTTCCGGGGTGCCTTGATAGTCGAAGCAGACTTTGTGCTGTTGACGTAAGAGAGGTGAGCAGAGCAAGTCTGATTTCCTGTAAGGACTTCTCTGTTGACATCCACCCCTTGACACTGTGACCTTATGCAGTTCCGAGCACCGTATAACCTCTACTGAAACAAAAAACAAAACAAAACAAAAACAACCCCCCCCCATAACCAAAAACAAACAAACAACAAAAAACAGACAAACAAAAAAACCAACATCAGGTCAGGACGGACGTGTGCAAGAGTCGGGATCTCCGAATTTAACTTCCGTCTCCCGACGGACCAAGTCAAATGTACGGAGTGCCTTAAAAACTCTTTTAAAAAATAGAGCAAATTCAATGACATTCCTTTGGGAACTCGGACCAGGATCATCCGCTCCGCAGACCAGTACGATACCAACTGAGCTAACAGGGTGCCTATTGTAGGATTCATGTGAGAAAAAATAAACGTTCTTTCACTATAACCTGGTGTCTCGCTAGAAGAATTAGTTCTCAACGTAAGAAACAGTCTATTGTGTTTTTAGAAGTGGTGAAAAAGTGCTGTGACATTGTTAAGTTGTCTCGAAGGTCATTCTTTCCCCTTTCTCTTCTGTAACAGGCGAAGAAATCGGCCGCATTAAATTCCCAGCTATCTTGACTAAAGCCACTGTAACTTACGGAATGCAGCTTCAGCCCAAGTTTATCGCAGACACAATGACGTAACCGGTAAACCAGCTGAACTTACATGTTCGTCTCAACTTTTCAGCTGTTGGAACCGTAGATTAAGCAGGCACATAAGACAAGACCCTACTCTCCTCTGACAGAAATTATTCATTTCGAAATTTTGGAAGAAAAGGTATGAACTAATTAATGTTGTAGATTTTTTTTCTTAAATATTTTCTGTTTCTTGTTTATACGATGGTTTTGATTTGGTTCTACTAACGATTGGATGATGTTTACGTTTTGTTACATATTTCGTTACAGGTACATTATGGAAACTTTATTTATCAAATGAGTGTTTTGTGTGATGTGATGTGGGCCAATAGCCTTAAACACTGAATAAACTTACTTACTTAGTCTTTACTCGATCAGGTACGTGATTTAATTAAGTCCTATTGACGTTCTAAAGGAGTAAAGTCCGAACGTTTTGCTATGCCTGTGTCTGTGGAGGTCCCTTAAAACAAGCCATCATTTGCTCACCAAAGTCTCAAAAGAAGAGAGGTCGTAACGAATGGGGAAAGGGGATTACATCTCTACTGCGACCTGAAGAAGCTTTAGGGGGCTCTCGTGGCCTAGAGGTTAAGGTGTTGGCCTCTCATTCAAAGGTCCCGGGTTCGAATCCGGGTAGCGACCGAAAAAATTTCTTCTCTAAAATTGT
>NW_004798079.1:106948-109448 GCF_000002075.1 Aplysia californica | reverse complement strand
AACGTACGACTTTGTGCTTAACTGACTGAGCAGGTGGTTCGAGGGCTTCTTTTTGAGAAACGACACGTCGTTAACTCAACACTTTTCACTGTGAGTGGGTGGAGGGAGGGCGCCAGTTGTTCATCCTGCTGTTTTCTTACCCTTTGTTGTAATGTCTGAGGTTTTGTTTTTGTTGTTTTTGTTTGTTTTTGTTGTTGGTGGTTTTGGTTTTAAAAAAAAAACATGTTTGCTTTTCCCAGCGCTAAGTGGTCGTTATCATCATAACATTATGGTTATTACGTTGCATTTACAATGGTTATTTTTAACTCGAGGAGAGACAGAATTTGTTTAAGTTCACCAAAAAAAATCACAGCTATGTATAACGCATGCACAATAGAGAACAAATAAAAACATTTACTGAAAAATGATATACACTGCACGAGCATACGCCATCACGAGAAACGTGCATAGTAAGGCAAACTCTTGCACATTCCATGAGTCCAAACGTACTTATAGTGGGTGGTTGGCGGGTGCTCTGGTGTGGTTTGCTTCTTCTTTCCTATCAAGCATCTATCGTCCTTATCTCCCCTTCTTCTTCTTATGTTTGTTACTCTGTTGTGACACCTTTAATCTTCTCGCGCTCATATGACTTTATGCAGTTGCGAGCGCCGTAAAACCTCTACTGAAAATACCAAAAAAAACCAAACAAACAACAACTCCCCCCCCAACCCCCCAAAAAACAACAACAACAAAAAAGCAAAAAAAACCAAACGTACTTACCATGTCTCTCCTTTGGAACATACCACGCCAACATCAGAAGAGACGGAAGTAGTACTTAAGCATACTGCTTCCTCTAGGTCTGCGGTTGTTACAAAACTGTGCCAAGCATACTGCTTCCTCTAGGTCTGCGGTTGTTACAAAACTGTGCCAAGCATACTGCTTTAGTCACCATTGATACTGATGGTCAGCTGAAGAAGAGAAAATGTTGATATAAACACATAAAACAAAAAAGATATGATTATGTGTAACAGCTTACAGTGGTAAAATATGAGTCTGCTCGATTAGAGAAATGGTAAATGCTCGTGAGAAACAAAAGGTGTCATTATGTTGTCATATTGTGAGGCAGCGTGGTGGAATCAGGCTCTCGTCAATTTTTGGGCATGTAGAGTTATTGGTATCATCTTAAAGCTTGTTCACTTGTCTTTATTTGGATGAAAAAAATATCCATTTAACTTGAATACAAGTTGAGATATTTGCGAAAGAAGGAGGTGGGGGTAACTTGTTTTCAGAGGTAAAATTAGTGAGAAAATGGCAGCCAAAGATTAGTTATTTCCTTAGCATAAGAGTCCGTGGTAACTAAAATTTACATTTTTTGTGCCTTTATTCAACTTTTTTTCAGAAAAATCCACACAAAAATGAGTTTTTTAATGGGCATGAAAGGTGTTGAGGCAAAAAACACAAATTTGATAAACACATTCACAAACCTGCAGAAAAATGCAAGTTTCTTCACTTTAATTGTTTTGACGAGAGCCTGATTCCACCACGCTGCCTCACATATATAAATACGGAGCAGGCTTTGAACCAGCCTGTCAGTGCCAACAGGGGATGAGAGGGATACGTAATCCCAGCAGAAAGATCGAGAAACTCGATTAAAACAAATTCTCCCCACCCAGGAATCGAATTCGCGTCCGCAGCTGGCGAGGACGAAGCGCGCGACATCAACACCAAATACACCAGTTCTCGGCTGGGCCTAAAACGAATTAATACTACATGTATTACAATGGAGAATATCGTGGAAGGAAGAGTAATGTGGAAGGAAGAGTAATCAAATGAGGTAGTACTTGATGAAGCCCACGTGGGACTCAAACAATCAGGGAACAACAAATGCAGTTTTTTGGATATCTGAATAGACATAAAAGTCTTGAAATCTAGCTCTCACTGGCAAAATTGAAGGCAAACAAGGCAGGGGTAGCCCCAGAGCAACCTATTTAGAGAACTCAAACAAATGGGTAACGTGGGAAGGTGAAGGAAACGTAGTTTTTAAAAGCATTCGAGCAAAGGAATGAATGGAGAACCATGAACGTCGATGTCTGTCGCAGATCTGGCACTGGATGATGATTACTTAAGTAGCTTGGGAATGGAGGAAGAAGAAAATCGTTATAGTTTTTTACAACCCGATGACCGTAATGTCGAAAAATGGTGAGAAATAATGGTATGGTTCTTGGGATACAATAATTTTTATGATAACTTTGATGACCAACAGTGTATGCGTGTAAGCTAGCATACTGTTTACGTGTTACTCTCGTCGGATATATCTAATTCTGGCTCTATTTTATTGAAATAAATTGTCCCCAGAATCTGGGTAAAATCAATGAGAGGTCATTAAGTCATAGCACTGCTGAGTCTGTTCACCATAAGGTAGTATTTACATTCGAGTTTACTAATGGTGATGTTAATCGCTGTCTTTGAGATAAAATGACTTAAATAATGATAATAATAATATTAGTAATAATAATAATAA
>NW_004798079.1:104060-106763 GCF_000002075.1 Aplysia californica | reverse complement strand
GAGAAGAGGGGTGAGGGTGGGGGTGGAAAAAATACTATAGTCTTAACGAAAAGCGCTGTGTTTCGCAAGTACTCATAATGAAAGCAAAACAAACCGTGAAAAAGAAACGGTGGAAGGAGGGAGGTGTGTGCGGGGCTGTTTAACTTCTCAAGTTTGAGCGAGAGGTGGGCCGAGTTTTCTGGGACCAGATGTGAAACCTGGTCAGTATAAGAGATGAGAACAGAAGGGGATCGTGAGATGTTGGCTGGACAATGTTTTGTAGCAAAGCGAGGAGCTACTTTTCCACGTCCTGTTTTGGTAGGTGTTTTACGGCGCTCGCAGCAGGATAAGGTCATATGAGTCCTCGATGCCTTTCCAGTACCATAAAAAGTATTATTCTTGACTGTTGAGAATTGTATGGTTTGAAAAGAAATCTAATGAGGCAATATTGAAAGAAGACAGCGTGTGATGGTCTTTAATGAAACAATTAGGAACATTCACATGCAGTGTTCAATACATTTGGATCTACTTCAATTCCCTGAACATCTTTGTTTCTCTAAAAATTATGCGAGGGAAAGGCAGGGATTAACTAACTAAGCGTGTTTACGTTAAAGACTGAGGGGTAAAGTTTTGATTTTGAGAATCTGAGCAGAGTAAAAAAACCCTTCTCTGGGATTCTGACTCTTTCTGCAGCCTTTTCTACTTCTTACTTCTGCTACTCCTTGGCTTCTTCTTGGTGCTCTGTTTCAGCCGCACCCCTGATCTTATGGTAGGATCTAACACATAGCCTTCTCGAAATCTCGGAAGTTTTGTTTGTAAGTTGCGCAAGTTAAAGATCCCTTAATGGTCCTAAAATCTATAAAAATAGCCTTCGGCCGCCACTCGTAAAAAAATTCAAATGTCCAACTAAATTGAAAATGTTTAATGTGTCCTGCGCGCTCATAATATGACCTTATGCAGTTGCGAGCACCGTAAAACACTTACAAAAAAGGGGAAAAAATAGAAACAGAAATGAGAGGTGAACTGTGATACCTGATGTCTCTTTCAGATCAGGCAGCCGAGGAAGAGGAATTGAATGTGTCATGAGGGTTTATGTCAGGCGTCAGGTGAGCAGTGATATGTAAAACTTTGGGAAATAAGGTGTGTTGGAATCTTAATGTTGCGCAAACTTCTAAAATCAGCACAAATTAACTGGTAAGTATGTTGTACGGTATTTCATCGAAAATATTTTTAACGGGCTTTGTTCTGAGGGTCACTTGCTTCATCGCCCCTACTTTGTCTAGCTGCCATTTTGATTCTTTCCACCCCCCCCCCTTTCTACTTACACATACACACACAAACACACAGACCCACACACACACACACACACACACACACACACACACACAAACAAACAAACAAACAAAAACACACAAAACCAATTATTTTGTCTTGTCGTCTGTGCATCATTCATTGTGTAAACGATTAACCAGATGAGGTGAAATTACTTGCCAGTCTGATCTACTGCCGCCCAAACTTCAAATACTCAATGTCAGCGATGTCAGACCTCAATTCATATCATTTACTGTATCTTTTCATGCATGCAACTTTCAGCATTCATGACATTCGCTGCCATTTCAAACTACGATAATCTTAGAACTTGAAGGCAAGCTAGGCAGGGGTAGGCCCAGAGCAACCTACTTAGGGAACCTAAACAAACGGGTAACGGGGAAAGATCAGGGAAAAGTAGCTTTTTTAAGAGTATCCGAGCAAAGAAATGAATGGAGAACCATGATTGTCGATGTCTGTCGCAGATCTGGCACTGGATGATGATGATGATTATCTTAGTCTATATCCGAACCTAGACTTAGATTGATCGGTTGGCTGATATCCACTCCCACTCTCAGCTCTCTCATCTTTCTTCTCAAAAGCTTCATTTTCATCTGTGCCATGATCTAAAATCATTTTTCATCCGGCATTATCTTTTTTCTCATATCTCCTTTTTCCCTTTCTTTTTTGCAGTTTGAATCTGTTCTCCCGCTTTTTGAAATCTGTTTGGCTCCTTAGGCTGAGCTTTAGATTTTCTTATTTCTCCATTTGAAGATGATTCCCTTTGCACCTGTCTTGCTGTTGGTCACTTGAGGCTCAAAGCTATTGGACATTGACCTCACCTCGGCTACTCCAGGCTGCCTTAGGCCAGCCGAGGAAATTGCCACGAAAGTTTCTCCACTGAATGTGATTCAGTCTATATAATATTATTTCAAGCATGTACGAAACATGTCAGGATTATAAGCTCATTTTGTTTTATTGCCGTTTAAAAATCTTCCCAAATCAACAAGACAGAGTGTGTCAAAACAGCCTATCCGAAAACACCGAAAGCCAAGATGGGGAAGCTCGAAGTGACATGCTGTAACTGACGCCATCTTTGTGGAGTAGCGCAGTAGAAAGCTATTTGAAAGGTTAGTTGACCTTAGGGGTAAGTCTCACTGTAAAGACCAAGATTTTTCTACATCAGGAAAGGACCCTTATGCTAACTTGTAACTGTAACATTTATAGAAATGCGCCCTGTTCAGTTGTGAAGGCGCTTTGGAATATCTATGTTAAGTAAGTGTGTTCACGAACGACATAATAATAAATATTCATAGGCTTGCAACATTGTGTCTTTTTAGTCCTTTTACTTCTCTTCAGGGATCTTCTCCTTCTCCTCCTCCCCTTCCTCCTCCTCCTCCTCCTCCTCTCCCTCCT
>NW_004798079.1:91652-99152 GCF_000002075.1 Aplysia californica | reverse complement strand
ATAATAATAATAATAATAATAATAATAACAATGATAATAATAATAATAATAATAAAAATAATAGAAATAATTTTTTAAAATAACAACAATAATACTACTACTACTACTACTACTAATAATGTATCGTGATGACTCCACTCGCCCCACGACGGTGAGTCATCCAACAGGTCAACCCACAAGTCATGCTACTTAGTATTTTCGATAAGCAATCTGGTTGAAAACAATCCGTGAGATAAAAGTATACTATACAGGATATGTCCGTCTAACATCAACGCGCAAGTGCACACATATTAAGAAAAGACAAAACATACAGATGCGAACACAAAAAACACTACCCCCATACAAGCAAAATGTGTATCTCTATCTGTTCCCTCCTACCAACTCGTCTTGGCCCAGTAGTTTAGGTACTAATACTGACAAAGTCACCACCATAGTATGAGACTTCGTGCAAACTTTCGGAACCTTCGGTGACACTGTAACGATGACTCCACTACGGAGCGGGACAGAGGGTGCCCACCTCGTGACTTGAAAGAGCTGAGGAATGTAGGACTAACATGATCTAAACAATTAACTACTAACCAGTTGTGGTAGCCATCTCCAGTTGGGGGTATGGCATCACTTAGGTGTGAAACTCACCAAAAAAAAAAAAACCCCAAACGTCATAAGAGTGAAGAAACTTATGTATTCACTTATTTATTAATGTATTTATCTATCTATCTATATATAAAACATTTTCCTGAGTGTTTACTCTAAGACTAGCAGCTAATTTCGAAACCCAAAGTGTAGCACAGTTTGTAAACTAAACACAAAAGCGTCAGATGATAGAATTGGGCAGGGTAAAACAAAATTAAAATAATAATAATAATAATAATAATAATAATAATAATAATAAAAATAACAAAAATAATAGTAATAATAACACTTTACAATATTATTACCCCAGTAGACCCTAGAACACTCAGAAACATTTCCGGCTTCCGGTGAAGCATGTATTGCAAGCTGTCGAACAAATGCTCCAACATTAAATTACCGAAAAGGTATCTATTATATTCCCACCTGAGTGAAGTGAGGAAAATTTGTGTAAATTGCCTTTCCAAAGGACACAACGTCGGACCTCTGGTGGGGTTCGAACTCAGGACCTTACGGTTGCAAGTCCAATAGCACTCACCACTAAATACCCAATGCCACAATTATATCGAAAGCTATGTGACGTAGAGACTGATAATGAAAACTACCAAGAATGCGAGAGTTAATCAAACAATGGTCTTATTGACGTCATGCATCCTGAATTTTATTTTTTCCTGTGATCACAGTTTTCATTACTTTGCCTCTAAACTTTACTTTACTTTGTTATTAAACTTTACTTTACTTTGTTACTAAACTTTACTTTACTTTGCTACTAAACTTTACTTTGCTTTGCTACTAAACTTTACTTTGCTACTAAACTTTACTTTTACTAGATCTACTAAACTTTACTTTTACTAGATCTACTAAACTTTACTTTTACTAGATCTACTAAACTTTACTTTTACTAGATCTACTAAACTTTACTTTTACTAGATCTACTAAACTTTACTTTTACTAGATCTACTAAACTTTACTTTTACTAGATCTACTAAACTTTACTTTTACTAGATCTACTAAACTTTACTTTTACTAGATCTACTAAGCTTTACTTTTACTAGATCTACTAAACTTTACTTTGCTACTAAACTTTATTTTGCTACTAAACTTTATTTTGCTGCTAAACTTGACTTTGCTACTACAAAATGAAGGCGTTGTCTTTGTAGGCTTTCTGTGCACGCACACACCAAAGTGTCACGGAGTTAGATGTCGCGGGCCCAGGGCAAAAACGTCTCATCTGCAATGTATCAAGGCACTATTTGTTGATGGGGCTTTTTTGCTCTGGGCCAGCTCAAGACGGAATTGCTCCTACGTCCATGGTGGGATGGTTCTGCCTTTGGTTTTGCTTTGCACTCGAAAAGTGCGAGTTCAAATCCCGGTTGGGAAAGTTATTTTTATTCTGTCTCTCCGTGCTTCAGTTAAGGCGGAGTATCCATTTCTGATTCGGTTGACAGCTCGTTCAAAACTTTTATGCTGGGGATGTAAAACATTGTCTCATATTATCACACTTTTGCTTACAATTTTTAAAATCTAAAATCGACTCTTCGGATCGCCGTGCGGGCAAACTTAAAAAAAAAAAGCATTCCTACCCAAAAGAGGGGCCACTCTAGTCAGTAAAATAAGATAGAATTCGCCTACAAACACGGCTTGTGGCTGCCTGTCAGGGAAAGGATGATTCTACGTTGTAGGTGGGATGGAGATTGAACAGTGAGTTATTTATTATTTGGGGGGGGGGGGGGGTAAGTGTTTTACGACGCTTGGAACTGCATAAGGTCATATGAGCGCGCGGGACACATTAAACTTTTTCAGTTGGTAAGAAATTTTGAAATTTTCCCTGGGTGGCGCCAAGCCTACTTTTATCGATTTTAGACCTCCAAGGTATCTTTAAAGTGCGCAACTTGCACACGGGCCTCCGAGATTTTTCGCCCTTGTCCGAGAAAGCTAGGTGTAGATCTTTCCTTCCAGAAGATCAGGGGTGTGGCTGAAAGACAACAATAACATGTATGCTTATTATTGTTTCTGAATTTTATAATATCACTTTGGATATTTAGTTTTATTGTGTACGATTTGGTCTTTCTATGAGGCATTTAAATTTGGTCTGTGTACATTTGCTGTGGGGAAAAACTATTCTATAACACCAGTGCTACTGTAAGTTCTGTTACCTGGGGTCTACCATCAGCTCTACTACATCACTTGATTATGAGATCAACATCAAGATAGGGAAAACAGCAACAACTTTTGGAAGGCTGACAGAACGAGCATGGGAAAACTTCAGATTAACCATCAAAACAAAGATCAAGATTTACGAAGCATGTGTCCTCAGCACACTCCTTTATGGATATGAAACATGGACCTTGTACAGTAGACAAGAAAAACGCCTCAACATTTTCCATCTCAGATGCTGCCGCAAGATCTTTATAAGCATTTCGTGGCGTGACAAGGTTACAAATGCTGAAGTGTTGGCACGGGCAAACCTCCAGAGCATGACAACTATCCTGTGTTTAAAAATATTGAGATGGTTCGGCCATGTCAAGAGAAGGGATGACAACAGGATTCCGAAGCAACTTCTCTATGGAGAATTTGCCCAGGGAAAGAGACCAAGAGGAAGTCCAAAATTGGGGTACAAAGACACCTGCAAAAACAGCTTATCTAAGCTTGGAGTAGATGTTAACATCTGGGGAGAAATAGCTAAGGACAGAAAAACATGGAGGAAAATGATAACGGAAAGAACTATAATGCTAGAGAGCAGCCTTAGAAACAACCAGGCTGAGAAGCGCCAATGACAAAAGGAAAACAGCGGAAATACAGAGCTTCGATCCACCTCACTGGCATGCAAGCACTGCGACAGAATCTGAGCTTCAAACATAGGAAGAATTAGGTATGAAAAAAGCTGCATGAAGACAACCTTGAGACCATCTTAAGCTAAATTGACCGTCTGCATAGACGAAAAGAACCATACATTGTAAGATAAGTGCAGGTAAACAAACTGGCAACATAAGGGTGTTGTCATAAGCGGTGCTAAGTCAAAGTAAGTGAAGTTTGATCATTACAATCATGTTTAAAAAGCCATCCCTAAAAAACCTCGATCTAAATCTAAGATCAACATAGACATCAATTATTATTTCTAGCACGTTTTCACCTGATTTTCTCTGCTCTACCCAATTATCTATGTTTGTATAATACATTATAATTGGTTTTGACTAAAAGTTCACTTGATCTCTGTAAACCAAAGTTATATTTGTTGATCATTATTGTCTTTGAATGATTTTTAGATAATTGGGAAGAAAACACTGGTTCGGGCAAAATTAGGACTAATACCTTCTGTCTGGGAAGAGGTATAATAGGAATTATGAATAAAACAAGTAATGCACTTCGAATACTTTTGCAGCCTGAATTGCTAGAAACAAAGTGTTTTAACTCGTGAAAATTGAGGATTCAATAGAACTAAAAGGTGCAAACGAATCGAAAGACAAACACCACAGCCCCTCTGAGTGACTGATTATTGTGGCGTTTAGTGGCTTATTGCATGTAATACTTCAAACTAAAAGAATGGAAATTTAAATATATAATTTATTATGTGTCACGATGCGGTAGAATCAGGCGCTCGTCAATTTTTGGGCATCTGGAGTTATTTGTATCATCTTAAAGCTTGCTCATTTGACCATCTGTTGATGAAAAAATACACAATTATCTTGAATAGAAGTCTAGATACTCGCTACTGAGGTCTTGGTCGCCTGGATTCGGAAGTAGATTAGCGAAAAAATGGCCGCCAAAGTTTGGTGAATTTCAAAGCTTGAGAGTCCACGGAGAACTGAAAAGACCTTTGTTGTGCCTTTGATCAATGTTTTTCTGTAAAATCCACACAGAAATATGTTTTAAAATGGGCATTAAAGGTGTTGAGCTAAAAAAAAAACATAAGAAGAAAAACAATGGTCAAGCTGGAGGGAAAGTGCCGACGTCTCCGATTGTTTTGTTTTCACGAGCGCCTGATTTCGCCACGATGAGTCTCACAGATGTCATGAAAGCTAACGTGTAGTGACTTGACTTTGGCATTTCTGGGACTTCTCTTTGAAGACGTCTGATGTACCGATGCAACCTCCTTATATCAGGAAAATGTATTTGAGGTCTTCAAGAGTAAAATTATTCAAACCACACGTAACTGCTAACTGAAGAACAAATTAACAAACGTCTAACATAAAACAGACAAACAAACTCATCAATTAACAAATATCTAAAGAAAGAAACAAACAAATTAACTAACAAACTAACTAATTAACTTACTAACTAACTAAGTAATAAGTAACTAACTCACTCTATCACCCACCCACTCACTCACTCACTCGCTCACTCACTCTCTCACTCATTCACTCACTCACGTACTAACTAGCGATCTAACCCTATGGAAATAGACTTTCTAACTGCCTGACTGAATGTAACCACTAAGAAACAGTTCCACGTATTTTTCCGCCCCCAGACACGCGACGATCAGAAGACAGTAGGCACTGAAAGTGTTTCACGACAGCAGGGCAGTATTTCTGTTCCTCACCTTATGGCAAAACAACAAAGAGCCTCGTTCATAAAGGTCAAAAAGTTAATGTTTCTATTGATTGGGCGTGTGATTTTTGTGTGTGCACTTCAGATCACATGGGTTTTGAAACACTCGATTAAAAAAAAAACACTTTAGAAATGACTCTATTTTCTATGACCTTTAGAGCACAAGAGAATCAATCAAGAAGCCAAAAACTATCTATCTTTATGTCAAGAAGAGAACTTGCCTGATTTGTAACTTGTTTGATTTGTCTCTTGCTAGAGGGCATGCTACTTTACATAGAAAATACGATATTTTTACGTTGTCTGTGCGATTTGCTTTCAGCTAATTCTTTCGTTCACACCTACTCGCGCTCTCTTTGCCCTCTCAAACTACACGTTAACTCCCTGGTTAAGAAGTCATTACATCTGATTCGGCGTCATAATTGGAGCGCGTCGCTGTAAATGCTATGTGTTTAGACTCAAGAGTGCATGAGTTAAAGACAAGTGGTCGACGTGTTATTAGCTTCCTCGCTGCTGTCCTCGTTTGGACTTTATAATTATTGCCCTCACATCCAGCATTTCATCGTTTTGTACGTTGAACTCAGAGCCTTTTTTATTTTTCACAAATTACACTTTTGGGTGGAATTATCTTCTGCTGTTAGATAGCTATATTCAAATTGACGTTATTTTCTTGACCCATTTAACAGAGAATGAAGACTGTCACAGGGCTTAACAAGATCATTTCTGGAGATAATAGACCAGTAAATGTGTTGAACTAGTGAACATTAGTCCCTAAGATAGTTTGCATATAGCTCATTATTAGAACGTTTTCATATATAGCAGTACACGTAATGGTAAAGACACGAAACGATAAAGTATTGATAACTGAAATAATACCAGTAATGCCTATAGTAATTAAACAGTAAAAAGAAGGCAAGCAAGAACTTAAACAACAGTTGTGGACTCAAACTAATATTGAGCATCAAAACTAAGTGTCTGTTATTTTCTATCGTTCATAATGAAAGACGAAATCGTCTTTAAACAACCATGCACTCGTCATTAGACACACCCCTACAAAAAATACTTCCAGTTATAACTTCTACGCATCCACGCGTGTTAAATCCACCTACATTATCTTTCCATATAATATCAGCCGAGAAATCTAGGATTTGTGTACTTCTGTGAAAATTGCCGCAAACCAATCATGCTTAAGATGCTAATTAACAAGGGATTTTTCATCTTTCAGGGTATATTAGGGTTAGTATTATCTTTCATTGAATCGACTATCGTCGTTCCATTTCAAGTTTGACTGCATTTGCTTATATTAGTATGTACGATTGTGAGCTTGGTTAGATATAGAGATCAGAGGAATGAAGGATTATAAATGTATCAACCACGAGTTTCTTTGTAACTAACAAATGTTTTTGACCCAGTACTTTCTTTTAATAAGAAGATAAAGTGAAGTTAAGATGAACATTTCTGTTCTTTACTTGCAACATGCCTTCCTTCTTAACAGTATAGAAACAGAAACAAAAACTTAGAATGTTGGTTTTCTTTCGCCTTTCAGATCTATCTTTGATTTTTGGGAAAAAGTCCAAGGTGCTAGCAAATCTATACTTTTTATAAGCTTCAAAATCATTCAACTTTCTTATGGCAGCTTTAGGGGGGCAAATATCGTATATGCTATGGATTTTAGTCTACTATTTTCCAGCTTTTCTAACTATTGAAAATTTCTGCAATGTGAGATATTCCCACTTAGATTTCATAGTCTACTTACCCTTTATTACTGTTATGTATATGCGTAGACATCAGGCTTACAGCTACCAGTGCACTTGTTTTGACTTGATAATTATATTTTAGTTGTGATCATTCGTATCAAAATTCAAGGCAAGGAAGGGTAGAAATTGGGAATATAATAATATTATTGTTGACCACTACAAGTAATCTATGATTAACGCTGGACTGAGAATCATTCGAAACAGTACGCGTGGCCATAGCATTTTTCTTCCCCAGAGGGATCTGGTAAGCATAATATGCGCCTTACTGTTTCATCCAAACTTTGACGAAATATGTTTATGAAATATACAGAAGGAGATCAAATCGAAGCGTCCTAGTTCTTGTGGTGAGGCTTTCGGATTCTCAACCGTAAGGATGGGGGTTCGAATCCCGTCAGGGATCAGACGTTGTGTCCCTAGGTCCGGCATTTATTGACACGAATGTTCATCACTTTATCGAGGCGGAAGTAGGTTAGAAGCTCTGTAGAGAGAAAGGGATCTTGTCACTTATCAGCGTGTGGTGTTCTGCTGGGGCAAAATAGTAATAGTTCTTGTAAAACACATAGAGCTA
>NW_004798079.1:82937-91431 GCF_000002075.1 Aplysia californica | reverse complement strand
TTTGGTTCCCATTTTAGAGTACTTTTCTGTTTGATAATTGTTTTTGTTTCTGTTGCTTTGTTTCGGGGGGTAGTTGGAGGATGCTCTAATGTGGTTTGTTTATTCTTTTTGTCAAACATCTTCTGTATCTTCTTTCCATATTTTCTTTGTGGCTGTGTCAGGCAGGATCGAGTCTTGTCCCCTAAATGAGGTAAATTGTTTCGACCTGGCGGAATCGTCCATTTTTGGGCATGTGGAGTTATTGGTTGTCCTGCTATTGGTGAAAAAATTCCCATCTATCTTGAATAGCGATATTTGCTTTAGTTTGCTTTAGTAGAGGTTTTGCGGCGCTCGCAGCTGCATAAGGTCATATGAGCGCCAGAAGATTAGAGGTGTTACAAGAGTAACAAACATAAAAAAAAGAAGAAAGGGAGATAAGGACGATAGATGTTTGATAGGAAAGAAGAAACAAACCACACCAGAGCACCCACCAACCACCCACTCAAGATATTTGAGATTGAAGAAGGTATAGGGTCTCCTAGTTTCAAAGGTAGACTTAACAAAAAAATGACCGTCAAACTTTTGTTATTTTCATAGCTTGATAGTCCGTTGAAACTGAAAACCTACATTTTAGTGCCTTTAATCAGCATTTTCGGTAAAAAATCCCACCCAGAAATGTGTACTTCATTGAACAACAATAGTGTCAAGCCAAAAAACAAAAATTCGATAAAAATGGCCAAACTGGCAGAAAAAAGTCAATTTCTTCAACTTCATTCTGTTGACGCACGCCTGATTTCACCACACTGCCTCCCAAACTGATTCAAATAGGGCGTATCCCCTTTGCTGAGTTCTATTAGATCGAGCGTTCTATTATAATATCTGGTGCCTAATGGCTTTGTTCTCTCGTCAATGATTGGATTTTACTTGATTTTTCTCCATTCACATATTTTATTCCCAAGCTTTCTAATCATAACTCTGTTTCTAGGACTGCTCGGGATCTACCATTAGCTCTTCCGGACGACAGTTACGATTTAAACACTTTTTCAGAACGTATTGTTCCAGTATCAGAGGATCTTTTGAAACAGTGTTATCGCACCAAATATTATTATATAATAGTTTAAATTAATTATTTTGTGTTTCGGGGTTGGGGCACACATGTGTACTGTTGTACCTTGAGGTTATCGTATTTTGGTGGCGCTTACGAATTCTACGCCATCATCACTAGGTGAAAGATCAGAGTCAAATATTGGCCGCTATGGTTCGCAACTCATTTCCCTACTCCTGTTTGTTTTTGTTTTGTTTTTGTAAAGTGTTTTACGGCGCTCGCAGCTGTATAGGTCATATGAGTGCGCGGGACACACCTAATATTTTCAGTTGGTAGGAAATTTGGAATTTTGCCCGGGTGGCGGCCGAAGCCTACTCTTATCGATTTTAGACCACCAAGGGATCTTTAACGTGCGCAACTTGCACACGGGCCCTCCGAGATTTTTCGCCCTTGTCCGAGAAGGCTAGGTGTAGATCTTTCCTACCAGAAGATCAGGGGTGTGGCAGAAAGACAGCAGTAAGGAGGAGCCAAGGAGTAGCAGTAGAAAGGCTGCAGAAAGAGTCAGGAGCCCAGAGGAGGGGGCAAAGGAGGTGAGGGGGTGGGGGCAGAAAGAGGAGACGAAAGCAGACGACAGAACATTGCTAGAGAGCTGGAAAGGAGGTGAAAGGAGACAATTTTAGAGAAGAAAATTTTTCGGTCGCTACCCGGATTCGAACCCGGGACCTTTGAATGAGAGGCCAACACCTTAACCTCTAGGCCACGAGAGCCCCCTTTCCCTACTCCGATGATCAAAACAAAATAAAATAAAAGACAAAGAAAATAAAAGTAATATCATTATTTATTATCCTGAACCCCACTGGGCGGTGCTATGGACTGAAGTATCTTTAGGCCATTCCCAAGGGGGTGTATTAATATGTTCTTATGCATAGATGGGCTGATTCATCAATGTCATGCTTGTAACTGTGCCCGAACTGCAACAGGGAACTTCTGCTTTTTCTTTCCTAATCCTTATCATCGTCATTTTCCTCTACTTCTTTTGCACGTTTGTCACACTCTTGTGACCCACTATTTCCAGGGTACCTTGATAGTCGAAGCAGATTTTGTGCTGTTGAAGCAAGAGAGGTGAGCAGAGTAAGCCCGATTCACTGATAGGACTTCTCTGTTGACATCCACCCCGTGGTGCTCATATAATATTATGGCCGTATGCAGTAGAGAGCACTGTAAACCCTCTACTAAAACTTACTAAAACTATTATCCTGGTCTTTTCTATTACTAATGTATAAAAGTTCTATTAGTTAGTTATTTTGGTCTACTCCTATCGGTATATTCCTCTCGTTCTTTCCACCTCTATTTCCCCGTCAGGATAAGAAGCCCAGCGCCTTTATGCCAGCTCAAAAGACCCAGAAACTGCATAATACACACATCTGTCTCTTCCTCGTAATGTAATTCTGTATTATGCAATCAGTTCCTGTCCTTCCCTCTTCTCCATATTCAATCGACTAATCAACAGTTCGTGCTTTTTTTAAAGCTCACTGAGAGCAGAAATAAAATAATGCACTTTGGGTTTTTTAAAGTGCAAACGTGGTTCATGGCAACCTGTACTAATGAATAAAACATTAGTGACAATCAATGTATTTATTCTTTAGCGGCATGACCACCAGCTGTGTTTTGCTAATTCAACTTAAAACATGACCAATGTGGGCAAATACGATCAAACCATAGACTTGGATTACAGAATTATCCTGGACAGGACACGGCCATGCACGCTGCTCCTTGCTTTCTAGAAAAAATAGAGATAATAATGTAGATCATTTCTATTGCGCCCACTCCTGTGTCAACGCACCTTTAGGCGCTTTACATAAATGCATGTACGAACAATATTCAAACGCGCGCGCACACATACACACACACACACACACACACACACACACACACACACACACACACACACACTCACACACACACTCACACACACACACACTCACACACACTCAATCACACACACTCATTCACTCATACATACTCACACACACACACACGCACCCCCCCCCCCCACACACACACATAGATATATATATATCTATATATATATATATATATATATATATATATATACTTACTTATCCTACGGGCAAGCTTACACATGGTTACGAAATAAACACATACAAATACATAATAAAATAATAATGTACACAATGCATTTCTTTAAAACAACTATATTTTTTAATGAGCGTATCATGTAGTTTCCACAGAAGTCCTACACTTGCAATAGCTACTGTCTGCTCCGCGATTGACGCCCTCCATAATCCCCACTAACCACTCAACGTCTGATCCCTGCTTGCAATATCAGTTTCCTTAATGGCCAAGTTGAATCTAAACGACATTTTTACAGCGTTATTTATATTCGTATGTTCGTCATCCCGTCCCGTAAACAATTGTCATGAAGATATTCGCCGCACTTTGTGGAGATATTCTTTAATAGAAATAAACCAAGAAGACGTCAGAAGCTGACAATTGTGTAAGGACATTGCAAACAAATGTCTCAGTTAATATACAAAAACCCTTCAAGCTGAATTAATCATTTGCGATCTGAAAAGCGTCCTCACTATGCACACTAATTAATCGTTTGTTCTTAATCTTTTCTTTATTGACAGCATCAAGACGAAGACTCACTACTGCGGTTGGAAAAACGTTTTGGTGATGCTCAAAAGGCTATCATATTATTGACATTGTCAGTGAAATCTCTTTTATGATAACGTGCCTGATTAAAAAAAACACACCACACAATTTGACACGAAACACTTTCAGCTGTTATCATATCACCATATTTTGTCACACTTCACTGCAGCTGTTGTGCACAAGGAAGGAAAAAGGGAAGATCGAACAAAAGACCGTCACTTTGGTTCTTGGATCAACCAGTTTTGTCCTGCACACATCAGGATATTGAGACATTAAGGTTTTGTCCTGCACACATCAGGATATTGAGACATTAAGGTTTTGTCCTGCACACATCAGGATATTGAGACATTAAGGTTTTGTCCTGCACACATCAGGATATTGAGACATTAAGGTTTTGTCCTGCACACATCAGGATATTGAGACATTAAGGTTTTGTCCTGCACACATCAGGATATTGAGACATTAAGGTTTTGTCCTGCACACATCAGGATATTGAGACATTAAGGTTTTGTCCTGCACACATCAGGATATTGAGACATTAAGGTTTTGTCCTGCACACATCAGGATATTGAGACATTAAGGTTTTGTCTTGCACACATCAGGATATTGAGACATTAAGGTTTTGTCCAGCAGCGTAACTTGAACGACTCTCAACAGCCGTCTTACGACGAAAGGACAACAATAACGGCGGCTACTCGTTCACAACTTTGAAGTGTCGCAGAGCCACAACCAGAATTATGAAAGACTAAATATCTTCCAAATTCTCTGTTAGAGTCAGAAAATAAAGACACCAAAACCTGTGAAAACTGATGCATGATGGTAGGTTAACTTTTGTAACGTGTGTGCCCTGTCCAATTCAGCGCTACTCCGGAACCTGGATCGTATCATGGCTGCATCAGACATGAACAATACGTCATTTCTCTCCAACGAAACGTGGCCCAATTCCTCCCTCACGGAGATCCTGGATCATCTCGACCTTCTGCACACAATTCTCAACACAAGTTTTGAGGACAACGTCACCGAGTCCAGCGGCGTCCAGAGGATCCTGGGAGCTTTCACAGAGCCGGACAACAACACCATGCAGGAGGTGTGGCTGCGTAACTTCTTTACATTCTATCTGGAGTCTCCGGCGACTCGCGTGAAGGACAGAGTCTACATGTGGACCAAGACAGTGTGGCTCACTGTGATGCTGGTGGCGGGGCTCGTCGGCAATCTCTTTGCCATGGTGGTGAGTAGCAACACTGTCTGTGTGTGTTTAGAATTAACCCTATCCGTACGTCGTGTTTTACTATCGTATCCATACAACACGAGGAACTCAGTGCCACCATTTTCAAAAGAGGATTTTACTGATTTTACTGCGATGCCTCACATATTTATTTTTGTTTCCATTTGTTAGGCTGTCTTTATCTATTCGTTTAGATCAAATATATCAGTGTTATAGAGATTTTAAAAAAGAAAATTCCCCAAGAGATGACACAAAGGTGCTTGTTAAAAAGAGATACAGAAAATTTCGGTTGGTGGCTGATGCTAGCAGGTATTATGTGTGGTGAATGTGATACCCCTGAACAAAGAAAGATTTGGCGAAATAAAAAAAGTCCCCATTTGATTGTATCGTTTAGCCAAACTGTAGTTGATTGGCTGATCTCGTTCCTAGTTCAGTAGAAAAAAGGCTGCTAAGAAAGGATAACAATTACATTTATAACTTTGAAAACGAAAATGATAAGCATTTTTTAAAAGCAAGCAGGCCACATAAGATTACTCCAAAAGTTCTTTAATGTGACAAACATATTTTAAAAAAAGATCATTTTCCGTTCTGTGCAAGGCACCACAGCAAACACAACACAACGAACTTATTTTCAACATCAAGATAATATTTGAGGCAACGTGGTGAAATCAGGCGCTCGTCATATTAAAGAAAGTCAAGACACTGGCATTTTTCTGCAGGTTTGGGAATTTTTACCAATTTATTTTTGGCTCAACACCTTTCAAGAACACATTTCTGTGTGGATTTTACTTTAAAAACACAACCTTTGATTAAAGGCACAAAAGATGAAAGTTTCAGTTTCCACAGACTCTCAAGCTAAGGTAATAACTCAACTTTGGCAATCATTCCCTCGCTAATTTTATCTATGAAACTAGGCAACCCCCGCCCCCCTCCCCCCAATCTCCTTCAAAGGCTGAAATCTCGACTCATGTTCAAGATAAATGGATACGTTTTTCATCAAGTGCAAGGCAAATACACAACCTTTAAAAAGATACCAATAACTCCATGTACCTAAAAATTGACGAGCGCCTGATTCCACAGCGTCGTGACATATATTATGTAGTTGTCCCCTTCCTGTTACCCCTACCCCCCCACCCCCTCCCCTGCCTTTTTCTATCTCTCTCTCCAGTCAATCTTTGATTTCCCACCATAATAATGTAGCGCTTTGTCTCATTTTTTTCCTCTCCAAGATCATGGCTAGACCCTCAATGCGTCATCAACCAATCAACAGTCGTTTCTTTGTCCTGGCGTTCTGCGACTTCTGCTGTTGCTTCATCCGGGTGATCACGTGGGCCAATCTTCTGTACGCCTTTCGTGGACTTCCGGTTCCCATCAAGTTCGATAATGACGCATTGTGCAAGTTTTCCGAATACGTTTTCACTTCAATTCATATATCTGGTTAGTGCTCAAACAACGTTTACCACACCGTTTGTCATTTGTGAAGCGTGCTGACAAAATGAGTTACTTCTCACAATCCACTTAATGCAGATATTGGCCAAAAATTGACACCAGGGTCAAGTTTCTAGGTTTTCTATTGATGCAATATTCATAAAGTGCTAAATGCCTTGAGTTATTTCATACTTACTAATTGTAGAACCTTTACTTATAAGCATGATGTATCTTTTCCATAGGGCTCAAATCCGAGCAGTACTTCATTTTGTCAGCACACGTCACATATTGTTTGCTTTTTCTGTTTTTGTTCGTTTGTTCGTTTGTTTTGGAAGAAAACAAAAACAACAAATCCCCCCCCCCCCCCAAACAAAAACAAACCCCAAACAAAACAAAACAAAACAAAAACAAACAAATGTAAAAAAAAACATAATTGATTTCTGAAACTGTTTTACATCCGCACTTCTTTAATTTAAAGCGTTTATGAGGCAGTCTGCTTAAGGGGGGGGGGGGGTGGTTTATAAACCTATCTCGGTAACTATGGCCTTTTTAGGTAATACCTTATAGCAAAGAGGTTTAACACAAAAACATCTGTAAAATGTGACTTTAATTTTTCTGTTTAAGTCTCCGGTTGCCATTGCAACGGCCGCCATATTGAAAATAAACAGCTTTCATAAAAGTAAAAAAGGCTGGAAAAGAATGGCAGCCATCCAGAACATTTCAGAAATGGCAGAAAAAAGTTCGGCAAACGAAGAGAAACAGCAGGAGAGCACCTTGGAGTGATGACCAGAGTGTGGCCTGTCCTCCTTAGAGTGTCAGGAAGTTAGGGCTAAACACTTGTTTGGGGGGGGGGGGGGTTCTTCCCTTGAAGATCTCCTGCTGTCCGCTCACCCCACGAGTTTTCTCCCACATTATATCGAAGAGTTGAGCCAGCACACTTCAGAACATTCTTAACCCTATCCGTACGTCGTGTTTTATTATCGTATCCATACGACGTGGGAAACTCTGTGCCACCACTTAAAAAACAAAAAAGCAAACCTCTCTTGTTCAGTAGAACAAAGTAAATGTAAGGTCTTCCTTTTGATACTTTGCTCCCTTGGTGCAAACTTCCTCCCACATAAAATAATTCCAGAAAAACAAACAAACAAACAAGACATAAAGCAAACAACAACAACAACAACAACAACAACATCAGCAGCAGCAACAACAACAACAACAGCAACAACAACAACTGCAACAACAAGAAGCAAAAGATAAGCACAACATTAACGAAACAAGTATGTAACGTGTCCTCCTCTCCATACGCATTCTTCTTTCGTGAACTCCACAATTGGTCGCTTTTATGGACAAGCAGGCTAACCCAGATTTCGGGGGTTTCCAGAAATTTTGACCTACACATAGAGTGGGTATTGCCCTACCTATAGGAGAAGTTTGGTTTCATTGGTGTGAATATTTCTTTGTTTATAGAGAAAATTCTCATTGTCTTCTAATCGAACTGAACAAGGGGCTAAAACTTTACCTTCGATTTTCTCAAAACAGCATTTTTCGGGATAGCCCCCTGGTGCTTCAAAGCGACCAAATTATCTCCTCAGAGTGGGTGGTTGGCGGGTGCTCTGGTGTGGTTTGCTTCTTCTTTCCTATGAAACATCTATCGTCCTATCTCCCCTTCTTCTTTTTGCGTTTGCTACTCTCTTGTAACGCACCTAATCTTCTGACGCTCAAATGACTTTATACAGTTGTGAGCGCCGTAAAACCTCTACTAAAACAATCTCCCCAGAGTCGTGGATGGTGACCTATATAACCCTGGAGAGGGCTGTCCACATCGTGTTCCCTTTCAAAGGGACAGAATTCTGCAAGCCTTCCCTGGGCAAGCTGGCCATGCCAGTCTGTGTGATTGGCCCTTTCGTTGTGATGAGTTACCTGCCCGTGGTCACCCGCTTCGTGCCGGGTGTGGGCTGTGCCACAAGAGCCTACCCAGAGATGTACTATCACTTCGTCACTGCTACAGCCGGGGTCAGTGGGCTTTATCATCATCATCATCATCATCATCATCATCATCATCATCATCATTATCATCATCATCATCATCATCATCATTATTATTACTATTATTATTACTATTATTGTTATTATTATTG
>NW_004798079.1:77115-82710 GCF_000002075.1 Aplysia californica | reverse complement strand
TTATTACTATTATTATTATTTCTGTTATTATTATCATCATAATTATTTATTTATTTATTATTATTATTAATATTATTATTGTTGTTATCATTATTATTGTTATTATTATTACTATTGTTATTATTGTTCTTCTTCTTCTTCTTATCATTATTATTATTATTATTATTATTATTATATTATTATTATTATTTTTCTTATGTAATGTTATCGTTATTATTATTATTATTATTATTATTACTATTATTATTATTATTATTATTATTATTATTATTATTATTATTATTATTATTATTATGTTATTTAACTTTTAAAAAGAAGATCAACGATCCATTCAGACTCAGACAAAGAAAAACAAACACACAAAAAAGCAACAATCAATAAACAAAATGAAAGGACCAGAAAGATGGCACTACAATAACGGTTTTGAAACACCCAACTACCAGTAACTACAAGTATTCATGTACTGCTGAGACAAATTGCTCTTCAAAGACGTATAATATATAGCTTAAAATATAAATCAAGTAGTGTATGAACATGTGGGGGAGGTGGTAAGAACCAAGCTTTTGCCTTTCTTCCTTGTCGAAGACGAATGCTTAAAAAATATTTTTACATTTTTACCCTTTCGTTTATTGCTCTCAGTTATCTATTCATTTGTTGCCTTTTTGAAATATGTGAGACAGCGTGGCGGAATCAGGCATTTATCTTGAATACAAGTCGACATGTTTTCGAAAGAAAGAGGAGGAGGTCACCTGTTTTCAGAGGTAAAATTGGTGAGAAAATGAACGCCAAAGATTATTTATTTCTTTCGCATAAGAGCCCGTGGTAACTGACAGTTTACATTTTTTGTGCCTTTAATCAACATTTTCCCGCAAATTTCCCACAGAGATCAGTTCTGTAATAGGCATGAAAGGTGTTGAGCCAAAAAACAAAAATTTGAAAAAAATTCATAAACCTGCGGAAAAACGCAAGTTTCTTCACTTTGAATATTTTGACGAGAGCCTGATTCCACCACGCTGTCTCACATATATATTTCTACCGTTGAATTTTTAAAGACTTGTCACTCACGGATATGCTTATCTGTGATATAAGTGAATCTTTTGAATTCTTTTTGATCGTAGAAGTTCCTTCTGTTTCCCTCACTAGGTCAGCATGCTCCCTCTGACGATCATCTTTGCCTGCAACATGACCATCGTGGCTTCCCTTCATAGACAGAAGGGCAACCTGACCTCTGACCCTAAGAGATCCGTCCGCTTCCGGAGAGTGACCAACATGGTGAGATAAGATTGTATAAGATAATATAAGATTGTATAAGATAATATAAGATTGTATAAGATAAGACTAGATTATATAAGATAAGAGAAGATAATACTATATTACCCAAAGGACATTCTTTTCTTGGCTGTACAGGACCGTAAACACACATGCAGGTATACATAACAATTTAAATGAAAATTCAATTTTTAAAAAAATGAGAAGTAAAGCTGACAAAATGTTAATATCATATTAGATTCATGAATCAACCACAGGGACATAATTTTATTATTGACACGAAAACTTTCTAATTCTCTTAAAAGGAACATTCTTTGATTTACTTTTTTAATGCACAAAAACAGCGTGGGGATGTCAGTCAGGTTGACACAGAGCGCGTCATTAAAAACCGCCCGAGCAGTGTACCCAAAGTGTATTAGTTGTATACTTGATTTAGAGTTGACTTTCATCATCATCATCATCATCATCATCATCATCATCATCATCATCATCATCATCCAGTGCCCGATCTGCGACAGACATCGGCGATCATGGTTCTCCATTCATTCTTTTGCTCGGATGCTCTTTAAAAAAGCCACGTTTCCCTGATCTTTCCCTGTTACCCATTTGTTCAGGTTCCCCAAGCAGGTTGCTCTGCCTATCCCTGCCTCGCTTGCCTTCAATTTTGCCAGTGAGAGCTAGATGTTCAAGACCCTTGTGTCTATTCTGGTGTCCAAAAGTTGACCTAACATACATGTATTTAGCCATAGATTAACATAACTGTTGTAGCCATTGTATTAAAAAGAATTCGTCCAGGCTTCCTTTACTTTAGTTAAGTAAGAGTTTTACGGCGTTCGCAACTGTATAAGGTCATGTGAGCTTCTTAAAAAAATCTTAGGGTATTGCAAAAGCCGTTGTTTAACCGATACCGTTTCGCATGTTTTTCTTTGCAGTGATCTGCTTTCGTCTGTCTGTCTTTCCTTCTCTCTGTCCGTCTGTTTGTCCGTCTATCGGTCCGTCTGTCTGTCTTTCTGCCTGTCTGTCTGTCTTTCTTTCTTTCTTCTTTCTTTCTTTCTTTCTTTCTTAGTATTTCTTTCTTTCTTTGTTTCTGTCTCTCTGTCTGTCTGTCGGTCTTTCTTTCTTTCTGTCTTTCTGTCTTTCTGTATTTCTTTCTTTTTTTCTCTCTGTCTCTCTGTCTGTCTATCTGGCTTTTTGTCTGTCCGTCTTTGTTACTTTGTTTTTTTGTTTCTTTGTTTCTTTCCTTCTTTCATTCATCCTTTCATGTTTTCCCCCTTCTGCTCCGCCCAGATCATCGCGGTGTCTGTAGCGTTCCTGGCCACAGTGTTCCCGCAGGCCGCCAATGCCCTGATGACCATCAACCACCCGACCTGGGCCTGGCTCAGGGTCAGCGATGACGTCACGGCCATCCTGTGGGAGCTCAACTACGCCATCAATTTCTACCTGTACATCATCACAGGCCGCTCTGTGAGGCGGGAAATCATGCAGATCCTGTCGTGTGGCCGGGGACAGACCAAGGGAGAGGATCGAAAACAGCAAGCGAAGGGAGAGGACTCGAATAAAACGTCCACAACAAACACTTAGTAATTAATTGTGAGGCAGCGTGGTGGAATCAGGCTCTCGTCAATTTTGGGAATATAGAGTGACTGATATCATCTTAAAGCTTGTTCATTTGTCTTTATTTGGGTGGAAAAAATATCCATTTATCTTGAATACAAGTCGAGATATTTGCGGATGAAGGAGGTGGGGGTCAGTTGTTTTCAGAGGTAAAATTAGTGAGAAAATGGCCTCCAAAGATAGTTCTTTCCTTTGCTTAAGAGTCCGTGGTAACTGAAAATTTACATTTTGTGTGCCTTTAATCAATGTTTTTAGGTGAACTCCTCAAAGGAATGTGTTTGTAAATGGACATAAAAGGTGTTGAGCCAGACAACAAAAATTTGATAAAAATTGCTAAGGGGGGAGAAAACTGCTGTTTTCTTCGATTTCATTATTTTGACGAGAGCCTGATTCCACCACGCTGCCTCACAATTGTCCGCCTTAGTTGACGGTTGAAATTGTCGTGGTTTCTTGAGTATTTAATACACAAAATCTCAAGATTTGCATGCCATTATTATTATTTGTTTTAAAACAAACTGTTGGGACATACTAAAACATTTTGACGTTGTTATACGGAACTTATTCTTAATGAACATTTTCACTCATCGTTAACTCATCCCCCTCCCCCCCCCCCCGGAACACACAAACACACACACACCACAGACACACACACACACACACACTCTCTCTCTCTCTCTCTTTCTCTCTCCCTCTCTCTCCCTCTCTCTCTCTCTCTCTCTCTCTCTCTCTCTCTCTCACACACACACGCACACACACACACATACAAACACAAGCACCACACAACATACACACACTCACCCCAACATTCGCACACATCAAACATTCATACTTTCACACATACATCGTAGATATAGAGACGAAATACCGGACAGACAATAATTTGAGAACACTATTAAAAATGTATGTGCACTGAACATAATTCTCAACTAAAGCTCACATTTTTCCAAGCTGCCTAGTTCCTATTGTTTGAAATATCCATCTAACTTTTCTTTGCCTATTTGAATATTGATTGTTTGTAAATGATAAATAGAAAGGAAAATGTATAATGATTTCTCACAGGAATTCCAAATTTCGAAAAAAGAACACATATAATGTATAATATTATAACACATCAGATCTTGAACGAATAAAAGTATTCAAGATGACTTTACATTGTGGGTAAAAGTTGTGGAGGCAGTTTTAGTAATGTATATGAGTTTTAACTGGTAGTTTAGTATAAAAAAATTCAGCAAATAATTCATTACAAAGAGCCTAACCCTTTATATGTGACGCTGCAATTGTATTTGTTTCCCTCATTGCTTTGTTACAAGAGAGTAACAGACATAAAAAAGAAGGAGGGGAGATAAGGACGATAGAATGTATTCCGCCAGTAATTGTGAAGAGCCTAACCATTTATATGTGACGCTGCAATTGTATTTTTCCCTCATTGCTTTGTATGCTTATCGTTTAACCCATCCCATTGAATCATAGACATGATACCAAATTGTTGTCCGGCTTTTCAGATATAAACCCAACATTTTGAAAGAATAAACGTTTTCTTTTGGTTGCAGTGTCTTATTCTGTAGGATGAGTTGCATTTGCTCGCGTAATATTGCATTGTCACCGTTTTTTTTATATCTATCTTGGTTTTCATTTTATGATTTACAAAAATTGGAAAATTGACCGTTTTCTGCATTTTTGACAAGATTTGCACGATTCTTCATGTAACTCCAAGACGAAATAGATATCGAAAGATGCTGACAAAATTTATATTATCTGCCTCTTGGGTACATGTGTGTCAAAGGACAATAAAATCCATCAGTAAAGTTCAGAGAAGTATCGATTTGAAAACATGATGTGAAAATCCAATATGGCCGCTATAAAAATGGCGGCCTTCTTGGATCCGGGAAAAATATTTTTTCATCGTAATACCTGTATCGTGACGAAGTTGTATGCCAAATTTAAGGTCTCTAGTTCCAGAAATAAAGGAGTTAGCTCGCTCCTGGGACCCCCCCCCCCCTTTAAGGGCAAGCGGGCTAACCCAGATTTCGGGGGTTTCCAGAAATCGTGACCAACACCATAAGTGGTCATTGTCCGACCTATAGGAAAAGTTTGGATTCATTGGTGTGTATATGTCTTTGATAATTGAGAAAAAAAACCCCTCTCCTTGCCTTTTAAAGAAACTGAACTAGAGGCAAAAACTTTACCTTGGATTTTATCACTACAGCATTTTTCGGGATAGCCCCCTTGTGCTTAAAAGCGACCAATTAACGAAAGCGACAATAGCCCCGTTGTTCTGTCCGCGTCACTTTACATACTGCAGCTACAGTTGCACACAATGTTTGACCAGTACATTCAAGCCATCGAGAAGGAAGGGAAGCAACCTGCCTCAACAGTAACCAGGTATTCTCTGTCCTGTCTTGCCTCCCTTGTATAGTCAGGACGTACGCCATCAACAGCCGGGATTTTGCTCAGGTCGTGTTGGGCCTTCATAGTTGTTTTTTTAAAGTTTTTTTTTTTAACTTCTGGCCGAAAATAGGAAAATCAGAAAGACCCTAATGACACACTATTGTTGACTGAGATGAGATCAGTCAGAAAATGGGAAAATCATTAACAAAATAAGATACACAAATGTTTTATCATTTATAATATGGTGTATTATGTTCTCGTATGTGTAGAAAATGTCCATAAAAGTGTGTGTGTGTGTGTGTGTGTGTGTGTGTGTGTTTGTGT
>NW_004798079.1:67448-75607 GCF_000002075.1 Aplysia californica | reverse complement strand
AGAGAGAGAGAGAGAGAGAGAGAGAGAGAGAGAGAGAGAAAGAGAAACAAAGAGGGAGAGAAAGTGCACCAAATACACTTAAACAAAAACAGACGCAAACATAAAACAAATAGCAAAAAACAAAACAAAAGATCACCAAGCGATTCTTTGTCTTATCTCTCCTTTATTTCCTCGTAGAGCAGCTAGCTGCATCCATTTGTTGTACTACCAGAGACACAAAACCAACAATTCCTGAATGCAGAGTTAGTGAGCCAGTGCATACAATCATGAGCGCTCTTTCATGTACACTGTGCTAGAGACGCCTGGCCCAAGGACATAATGTGTAATATTATTCAACTAATAAACACAACATATTACAATATTATAATGATTACGGACAATTGTTTTGCTACCAGAGAATTACAAAGTTCCACAAGACAGTTTTGGTTGTTTTGAGTTTCTACGACTATGAGGTGAGATACCAAATTAATGTGAACCATCCATCGTGGTGAGATCAGGCGCTAGTCAAAACAATGAAATCAAAGAAACAAGCATTTTTGTAGACGTAGGGCAAATTTTAAAGAAATTTCTTTTTTTTAATTTTTACTCAACTCATTTAAATCCATTTTAAACAAACGTTTCTGAATGAAAGTTACTGAAAATCGTTAATTAAAGGCACAAAGCATGTAGATTTACAGTTTCAAAGGACTCTCAAACTTTGGAAGTCACCAAACTTTGGCGCCATTTTCTCCCTAATTTTACTTGTGAAACCAGGCGACCCCATTTCCTTTAATCACAAATATCTCGAGTCCTACTCAAGACAAATAGGTAGCTTTTTTTCAGCGAAATATAGACAAATAAACAAGATTTAAGATGATACCAAAAACTCTAAATGCCCAAAAACTGACGAGCGCCTGATTTCACCACGTCGTGACACAAATGTTCTAATCTACTCTATGAAAATCGTAAGATTGTTCGGAGTCGTTGTCAAGATATTTTTAAAATGGCAATCGAAAAAAACTTGACATGTTGTGAAACTCCACACTTATGACGTCAAATTTCTCAAAACTATGTACTGAGCAGATAGAACTTTTTTTTTTATAGTTGAGGGTTTTACGGCGCTCGCAACTGCAAAAGGTCATATGAGCGCCAAGGGGTGGGTGTCAACAGAGAAGTCCTTACAGGGAATCATACTTACTCTGCTCACCTCTCTCGCTTCAACAGCACAAGGTCTGCCTCGACTATCAAGGCACCCCGGAAATAGCGATAGTAAGGATTAGGAAAGAAAAAGCAGCAGTTCCCTGTTGTAGATCAGGCACAGTTATGAGTGTGACGTGATGAATCAGCCCATTTACAATTCTACTGTGCTTGAATGAGAAATGTCCCCCCTTTGGGGGGTGAGATAGAACTTTGCAATTCAAGAGTAGCTGTTTGACGGCTAGATGGTAAAAAATGTACTAAGCAATTTTTAAATATATTTTTATAAACTTCTGTTACTTAATTTGCCGTGTCAGTTCCATGTTGTCCGAAAATATTTTGTCGAAATTCAATGACTTAGTTTAGTTTTAGTAGAAATTTTACGGCGCTCGCAACTGCATAAGGTCATATGAGCGCCAGAAGATTAGAGGTGTTACAAGAGAGTAACAAACATAAAATAGAAGAAGGGGAGATAAGGACGATAGATGTTTGATAGGAAATAAGGAGCAAACCACACCAGAGCACCCGCCAACCACCCACCATTCAATGATTAAATCATGAAGAACGTAAGGAAAGATACTATATGTGGGTATAATTATTAACAAAATGGAACAGATTTTTCCTCTCTCCTTAAGATATTGCTTTCTTGGCCTAGAGTATTTGAACGGCTTGCAGATCAATTGTGGGGCAGCGTGGTAGAATCAGGCTCTCGTCAGTTTTTGGGCATGTAGAGTAAGTGATATCATCTTAAAGCTTGTTCACTTGTCTTTATTTGGATGAAAAAAATATCCATTTATCTTCAAATACAAGTCGAGATATTTGCGAAAAAAGGAGGTGGGGGTCACCTGTTTTCAGAGAGAGTAAATGGCCTCTAAAATGTATTTATTTCCTTAGCTTAAGAGTCCATGGTAACGGAAAATTTACATTTTTTTTGCCTTTAATCAACGCTTTTTAGAAAAATCAACACAGAAATGAGTTCTTTAATGGGCATGAAAGGTGTTGAGCCAAAAAACAAAAATTTGATAAAAATGCAAAAACCTGCAGAAAAATGCAAGTTTCTTCACTTTGATTATTTTGACGAGAGCCTGATTCCACCACGCTGCATAACAATTATTTTCTACCAGGCTCTTCTTGCGTCTGTGGAAACTTGTGCGAAGTGTTGAAACGGTTTGACAGCAAAGAGAGCATGTATTTCAACTTAACAGAATAAATTGCCACGATTTAAAGATAAATTCACTTTAAGAGATAGAAACAAGTACCATTGCACTTGCTTCGTTTACACCATGTCGATAAAGAGTACAATCTGTTCTTTTGTTTGAATGTATCGTTTTACGTCATCATAAGACGTGCTATCAAATGTGAGGCAGCGTGGTGGAATCAGGCTCTCGTCAATTTTTGGGCATGTAGAGTTATTGAAATCATCTTAAAGGTTGTTCACTTGTTTTTATTTGGATGAAAAAAACACCACACATCCATTTATCTTAAATACAAGTCGAGATATTTGTTAATGAAGGAGGTGGGGCTCACCTGTTTTCAGAGGTAAAATTAGTGAGAAAATGGCCGCCAAAGATTAGTTATTTCCTTAGCTTAAGAGTCCGTGATAACTGAAAATTTATATTTTTTGTGCCTATAATCAACTTTTTTCAGAAAAATCCACGCAGAAATGAGTTTTTTAATGGGCATGAAAGGTGTTGAGCCAAAAAACAAAAAATTGATAAAAATGCAAAAACCTGCAGAAAAATGCAAGTTTCTTCACTTTGATTATTTTGACGAGGGCCTGATTCCACCACGCTGCCTCACAAATAACAATGGGTTTTCTATACATCTGGAGAAGAGAGAACCAAATGAAAATGTTATTCGCACAATTTCCCTGGCATCATTTCTTTTCAAGGTCAGAGCAGTCAAGACTTTTTGGATTTAATGTTTTTGTCAGCAAACACTTTCATAAATAAACTTGACTGTTCATTATTTACTGTCAGATGTGTGCGTGTGCCAACTTAATAAATGACAGGATAGAAGGCAAACCTTAGAGATATCTCTTTGTACTGGGGTTCACGACGGTGAACGACTGGAGAGACGAAAAAGATCAGGCCTCAAGACATGATGGGATGTTGATTTGTTTCTCTGAAACAGGATTTGCTAGTCTTTCGTTCTCATATTGGATACGCGTTCACATTTCTTTGGAATGAAAGGTTTGGGAGAGGTGAGAGATTTGAAGGGGGAGGGAGTTGGGGGTCTGAGCTCAGGAAAAAAATGCACTAAGATAAAACCCTCAGCCCCTGACCATCTGTCCCTTCCATTCAAAGACAATCAATAAAATTATGTTGCCAAAAAAGCAAAGCAACCTCCCACAGTCCTAGTTATACCCCCCGGGGCGGTGCTACTGACTGAAGTGTCTTTAGGCCATTCCCAAATGGGGGACTTTAACATGTTCTTACGCACAGTAGAATTGCAAATGGGCTTATTCATCATTGTCATGCTCATAACTGTGCCTGAACTGCAACAGGGAACTGCTGCTTTTTCTTTCCTAATCCTTACTCTCGTCATTCCCCCCCCCCCCCCTTTACTTCTTTTGTATGTTTGACACTCTCTTGTGACCCGCTATTTCCGGTGCATTAACATCAAATGAAAGTCATTGGCCTACTTTATTTACACTCTACTGGCAAGGAGCAATAAATCTTGAGAGATGCAAAAAACTAGAAGGTCTAGATAAAGAGATGTATAAATTGAATCTCTATTCCGCTTTCGTGATTGTACACTCCAGAATTTCAAAAGTGTAGAAACAGTGCGCACGGTTATTGAACGGAAACCTCACTTGTTTACAATGACGACTTAGAAGACGGACTTTCCAAAGATTACATCAAAACGAAACAAATGAACAACTTAAAATTAAACGATAGTGACTTCAGGCTCCTCAATAATACGGTGCACCCTTTAAGTGATTCTTAACCACCAATAATTTTGTCACATTCGAAAGTTAAGTTGTTTCGAAGTTTTAGGCGGCCAAAGTGACGAACTTTCACAAATATCATATGTGAGGCAGCGTGGTGGAATCAGGCTCTCGTCAATTTTTGGGCTTGTAGTGTTATGGGTATCATCTTAAAGCTTGTTCACTTGTTTTTATTTTGATGGAAAGAATATCCATTTATCTTGAATACAAGTCGACATATTTGCGAAAGAAGGAGGTGGGGGTCACCTGTTTTCTGAGGTAAAATTAATGAGAAAACGGCCGCCAAAGATTAGTTATTTTCTTAGCTTAAGAGTCAGTAGTAACTGAAAATTTACATTTTTTGTGCCTTTAATCAACGTTTTTCAGAAAAATCCACGCAGAAATTAGTTCTTTAATGGGCGTGAAATGTGTTGAGCCAAAAAACAAAAATGTGATAAAAATTCACAAACCTGCGGAAAAATGCAAGTTTCGTCATTTTGATTATTTTTGACGAGAGCCTGATTCCACCACGCTGCCTCACAAATATGTAGAGATTATTAGTGACATGCTATGTTTGTTCCGTGAGACATTCGAAATCGCTTCATCTGGACGGAAAAGTGGGCACGCTTGCTCATGCCTGGTTTTGGAAAGGCTCTACTAGATCTAACTCAAAAGAAATTGGCTCCTTCGGGACATTCCTCATCTCTATCAAACAGTAGCCTGTCAGAAACAAAACTGGGGTTAAAAAAAACAAACGTAGTGACTTTTAAAAATTTTGACTTTCACAATTTGATATTTCTTCAGCACGAAGACCAATGTTTGTAAATGTAGTTTAAATAAACCACCATCTACGCTATTTGGCGAAGGAAATGCTGTAATGGAAGCAATTGTGGTGGGAGCGATATTGGTGAAGGTGGTCATGGTGGTGGTGATGATGATGATGATGATGATGATGATGATGATGATGATGATGATGATGATGGCGATGATGATAATGGAAGAAATGGCGATGACAATGATGACACGCACAAAGGAGGCCTCAACACAAGAAAGGTCCACTAGCAGCTAACAGACAAGAATTGTGAAAACGCCAACAAAGAACAGCGATAATTTCAGCCACAAACAGAGAAACAACAACTCACAAATTTACAAGTCGAAGAAAATTACAAAAGAGAGTTATGCGGATCATATTCATTTGTATTTATAGAACTTTGAAAAGACGGACAAAAACTGAGCAATGCTAACTACACCTACACAAAAGTGCACGACATTCACATGACATGAGTATGCATAGATGTCACAGTAGGTTCATGGCGCTACTGTACAGTAAAAACAGAATAAATGGTCGCTTTTAAGGGCAAGTGGGCTAACCCAGATTTCGGGGGTTTCCAGAACCCTTGACCTATACCAAAAGAGGGAATTGCCCTTCCTATAGGAGAAATTTTGTTCCCTTGGTGAGTATATTTGTTTGGTTAGAGAGAAAACTTTCATTGTCTTTTAAAGAGATTGAATAAGGATCCAAAAATTGAAACTTCGATTTTCTCAAAAAAGCATTTCTCGGGATAGCCCCCTTGTCCTTCAAAGCGACCAAATGTGAGGCATCCTGGTGAAATCAGGCGCTTGTCAAAGTTGTGAAATCAAACATACTGGCATTTTCCATCCAGTTTGACAATTTGTTTCTTTTACGTTCATTTAAAAACATATTTCTGTGTGGATTGTACTGAAAAACATTGATCAAAGGCACAACAAATTTAAATTTTCAGTTTTTCAAGGACTCTCAAGCTTTGAAAATCACTAAAATTTGGTGGCCATTTTCTAGCTAAATTTACCTCAGAAACAAGGCAACCAAAACCCCTTTCAGTCGCAAGTATCTTGACTTCTATTCAAGATAGGTGTGCATTTTTTGCATTAAAAGATGGTCAAATGAACAAGCTTTAAGATGATACCAATAACTCCAGATGCCCCAAAGATTGACGAGCACCTGATTTTACCGCATCATGACACATTAATTATCTTTATCCATTTTTCTTATCCTTCAAAAGAACGCAAATGCAAACGTTAGAATTTGATTTAAACACACCGTCCATCTACACATGTTTGTAGTTTAGGTAGGCTCTTTAACATTGGAAGTAGTAAACGAGAATTTGATTTACAAATGGGGTAGTTTTTTTTCTTTCTTGTCTTCAAATATTTTTTCTTGAATGTGTCCTGGGGCATTGTGTTCCTTCGAGCTCAGGTTTGACCTGCCAGGCAGGGTTAAAGCAGTGCCTCTCGTAGTAAATGATTAAAATCATGCATGGGTAAGGTGTAATAGTAGATTAATGCCTGAAAGAATTGTCGGCTTTTCCATAAACAGAGAGCAAAAACACCCTGAACGGATGACCCACAGTATCTAGAAAAAAAATGCAGCTCTTACATCCAAATCGAAAAACCTTTACTGTGGCTGAGTTAGCGATCTTCGTTTTTGACATGAAGCCAACATTTAGAGGCACGTAACCATGAACAAATCCTCTCCAAAAGAGACAGTCTTGGATAATTTATTAATAGCCATTTGTCTTTATCTGTAACAAATCCCTGGAAGTTGCAGACAGACGCTTCATTTTGTAGGCTCTTGCTAATCTATGCAAGGCTCAATCTTGCCGTAAAGAAAAGCATGTTGAAATGAATGCAAGGCCATTATCGCTCTAATAATTATTCCAACAGGTGTGCTTGTTGTGACTACAGTATAGGCTGGACCCTTCCCAGGATGCCATTCCTCAAAACATCCGCCAAAACACACACACACACACATACACACACACACACACACACACACACACACACACATATACACACACAAACACTCTCTCTCTCCCTTTCTCTCTCTCTTTCTCTCGCTCTCTCTCTCTTTCTCTCTTTGTCTCTTTCTCTCTCTCACGTACACACAAACTATCTCACTCTCACTCTCTCTCTTTCTCTCCCACACACACACACACACAAACACACATCTACACACACATACACACAAGCACCTACACACACATTTACAAGCTCACAAACGCACAGACACTTACCCACATACCATTGGCATATTACAAGACTATTCGGTACTACAAAGTCAATTCAACAAAAAGCATTACAGACGTCCTGATAAAACCGTACGGTACTACTGAAGGGCCACACATAGACACACTCGATACAAACAATATACATGGCGAATTATTTTTCTCAAACACACTCGAAGGATATCGAACACCAATTAACATTTAAAATTACAATATGCATTTGGCAAAATGGCATAAAGCATTTTTATTATTTACGAAGATGCACATTTTACAAATGGGAACCCATTAAAAACATCGGCTGTCTTGAACGCTTGTCGTTGATATCAAAAGCTTCGACAGTCTAATTTGGCAGGAACAGAACAGTCTTGAAGTCATATTAACTCTCTCAGCATCAGTACACTGTCGCAGACATTTCAGTTCTGTTTGCAGTAACGGGCTGGCTTTGGCTCAGGATATTATTATTACGATTTTGTCTCTGCATTCTTTTTCGATCAATCCTCATTCTTGGTGTATATCTACTGTTTGACCGTAGTTCGTGTTGCCTAAGTTAGTTGGAAATTTAACATTTTGGTTTGAAGGAGATGGGGTGAATGCGGAAAAAGTTTCCTTGTTAAAAAAAAATTAAAGTATTTTCAGAAAGTGTAACAGATGAGAGACTTAGACAGTCCTTTAACGTTGTGTTCACCCACGGTGCAAATCAGTGCTAAGGGCAAGAATGTCAGTCAGCATTTGGTCGCTTTGAAGGACAAGTGGGCTAACACAGATTTCGGGGGTTTCCAGAAATCTTAACCTACACCAAAAGTGGGCATTGCCCTACCTGTAGAGAAGTTTGGTTTCATTGGTGTGTGTATTTGTTTGGTTATAGTGAAAACTCTCCTTGTCTTTTAAAGAAAGCGATCAAGGGGCAAAAACTTTACCTTCGATTTTCTCATAGCAACAGTTTTCGGGATAAAGAGCGACAATTTTGTACATCGACACGCCACGTCGTCTGACTGAGGACAAGCTGTCCA
>NW_004798079.1:59948-62448 GCF_000002075.1 Aplysia californica | reverse complement strand
GTTTTCCTAATTGGAAATCTAATGTGTAAGGTGTCTCAAGAGTTGTCCTTGACTTTGTTAATTAAGAGCAATGTGATGCAGGTTTGGGTAATTATATTCAATTTAAAAAATGTATTCTACTCTGGAAGATTGCTGTTTCTATATACACAGATCCAGACAGTTCAGAAATGATATGTTTGCAGTGACCAAGCATCAGAACACTGACATATTTTGAAGGAGTCCTGTCTCCAAGATGTAGACTCGTCACTTCATTCTAAAACGTCAATGGAATAACATTTCTAACTGTAACTATAGTTATAGTTACAGCACAAACACAAATAGCATAACTGAAGAGTGGTTTTCCAAAACTTTGTAAGTCAGTTTTGACGAGCGCCTGATTCCACTACGATGCTACACACATACATAATACAAATTATGTATGTTTTAAGCATCTTGATGAAATCAGGCGCTCCTCAAAAACTGACTCACAGAGTTTTGGAAAACCAACTCTCATAGTTTTGGAAAACTACTGTTCAATTCTTTTGGCACATTTTGCTCCAATAGCAGCTACAACAAAAAGCTTTAAAAAAGAAATAATAATGGCCAGTTCCATTCTCCAATATAGTGGAAGAAAAACACACGACAAGTGGAGGTGTCACCGTAACTTATTGTGATGCACCGTGGAGAAATCAGACGCTCGTCAAAATAATGAAAGTGAACAAACTGGCATTTTTCCACAGATTTGGGAATTTTTGTCGAAAATTTGTTTTCTGGCTCAACACCTTCCAAGGCCAACAAAGAACACATTTCTGTGTGGATTGTACCGAAAAACATCGATATAAGGCATTAAAAAAGTAATCTTTTTGTTTCCACGGACTCTCAAGAAAAGGAAATAATTAAACTTTGGCAGCAACTTTCTCGCTAATTTTACCTCTGAGACCAGGTGACCCCGACCTCCTTCAATGGCAAATATCTCAAATTGTATTCAATGTAAATGGGTGTGTTTTTCCATTGAAAGCAAGAACAATGAAAATTTAAAAAAAAAATGATACTAATAACTCCACATGTTCAAAAACTGACGAGCACCTGATTCCACCATACCGTAACAAATTTCAATGCTGTTGAATGACACACGATTGTATCGATAGTAGTTATATGACCGCACAATGAACAATAAACTCCTCAGAAGTAAGCAGAGGCCATGTTTCAAATCTGGAATAAGGATCAACAGATCAAAAGGAGAAAGCTTTCCTTTTTACCATTTCTTGGACACACCACTATGCTTGCAAACGGCACTGGCGCTTGTAAACTACCATCTACAAACCATAGACTTGTGTATTTTGATATCCTAGACCGGGCACTCGGGGGAATTTCCGGTTTACCATGGGAAGTGACAGAACAGCCACCATGAAGGACAAAAGGGGGAAAAAGGGGGGGGGGGGGTGAGGACACACATATTTGACTTTTTTCTTGGTAAGTGTTTTACGGCGCTCGCAACTGCATAAGGTCTTATGAGCGCGTGGGGCACATTAAACATTTCAGTAGGTAGGACATTTTGAAAACAACAATATTTGTATTGTTGATGCTTTTTTTCCTTAGAAACGAAACATTTTTTCTCGCCAATTTCGGCCTAAAAGCGTAGCCATGGAGAGAAGATTTTGCAGCAAAGTTGTTTTCATCCGGAGCAGCTGCAGTGAACAGCAGCCATGACAGTGCCCGGTCTAAGCTCAGTACAACAGATCTATGGTGACAACAAGGAGTCGTGTGACGTGTGACGTGTGACGTGTGACGAGTGACGTGTGACGTGTGACGTGTGACGTCCAGTACATCATGGTCCGAGCACCCGGGCAGAGTTAGTAGCGCGAAGTGAGGGGAAAGAAGAGGTGTGTCGGTTACCTGTACCTTCGAGGCCGCCTCATATTTCCGCCTCAGGACCTCGCCCACCTTGCGGAAGTCCGGGGCGGCCTTCCAGCACGTCTCCAGCTCACACGAGCCTGACATGCCGTGACATTTACACTGCTCACGCACGTTACGGATCACTGCCTGGAGATGACAAGAACATTGTTAAATAAGATAGTCATAATAAGACAAATTTCTCCCTGCGAGATGAATAAAGATTTTCACTGTCATTGTCGTTGTCGTTGTCGTTGTCATTGAAAGTAAGTCTTTTTTATTTAGTAGAGGGTTTTACTGCGCCAGCAACTGCATAAGGTCATATGAGCGCCTAGGGGTGGGTGTCAACAGAGAGGTCTTAACAGGGAATCAGACTTATTCTGCTCACCTCTCTCTAGCTTCAACAGCACAAGGTCTGCTTCAACTATCAAGGCACCCCGGAAATAGCAGGTCACAAGAGAGTGACAAACATACATAAGAAGTAGAGGAAAATGACAATAGTAAAGATTAAGAAAGGAAAAACAGCAGTTCCCTGTTGTAGATCAGGCACAGTTATGAGTGTGACATGAATCAGCCCATTTACAATTCTAGTGTGCTTGAAGACACTACAGTCAGTGGCACTGCCCCG
>NW_004798079.1:46543-58926 GCF_000002075.1 Aplysia californica | reverse complement strand
AAGGAAGAAAGAAAGGAAGAAAGAAAGAAAGAAAGAAAGAAAGAAAGAAAGAAAGAAAGAAAGAAAGAAAATGAAAGAATGAAAAACAAAAAAGAAAGAAGACAACAAAAAACAACAACAACAATGACAAGGGCAACAACAACAGCGACAACGACGACAACGACGATGACAAAGACGATGACAAAGACGGCGACCGCGAGGAAATAAAACACAAACAAACAAATCACAAACACCAAACACTTTCTATGGTCGCTTTTAAGGACAACGGGCTAATCCAAATTTCGGGGGTTTCCAGAAATCTTGACTTACACCAAAAGTGGGCATTGCCCTACCTATAGGAGAAGTTTGGTTGGTTGCATTGGTGTGAATATTTGTTTGGCTATATAGAAAACTCTCTTCGTCTTTAAAAAGAAACTGAGCAAGGGGCAAGAACTTTACCTTCGATTTTCTCAAATCAGCATTTTTCGGGATAGCTCTCTTGTGCGTAAAAGCGACCATATGTCAGCTGACGTAAAAAGACACTCACCAGTCTGCCAGCTCTGTTATTGTGTAGGTTGATTTGACTATGGATGTCCCGTGCTGCTTCTTTCAGGTCCAGGAACTTCCGGGCGTACTGACCGCCAAAGTTGATGTTGTGGGAGCAGCCTCCCCACTCGAACGTCTTCTCCACATTCTGCAGTCCCCTCTGGTGGCGACCTGAGCAGTGGATGGAACAGCCGGGGGACATATGACATTTATATTTGGCAATATAATCACGGAACAGACAGACACATAAGCCGTACTGGCAGTTTCGTCATGGACATTTTAGGAAAATAAAAAGACATACTTGGCAATGATATGATCACTGAAAGCAGGGGAAATAAGTCACATTTAGCTATATTATAGTCAGATATTATAGATTCAAGAGAAAAACAAGCTGTATTTTACAAGAATTTGATTACAGTAAAACGGAAAAATAGCCATATTTGGCAATATGATCACATAAAATCCAAGGAAATAAGCCATATTTGGCAATATAATCGCAGAAATTGCAGAGAAATTAATCACATTGCCTAATAGGATAACATGTTATGAACATTTTAACAGTATGGCAAAAATAGCGATATGTTTTATGTGAGAAAACACTAATAAAGCAAAGGAAATATAATATGATTACTCAACACGCGTTTAATTTAGTTTGTTTCTTTGATTATTCGCTTGTATTCTTGTTGTTTTGCTGGGGGTTTTTAACGTGGGTGGATGGGTTGTAGCTTTTTTGAAAATGTTTTTTGTGTTTGTTATTTGGTGGGTTATTATGTTTTATTTTTTGTTGTGAGTTTGTGTGTTTGTTTTCTTTTGGGTAGAATCTAGATATGATGGAGGGTGCGGTGGCGGAGCGGTTAGTGCGCTCGTCTCCGAAGCGGAAAGTCCGGGTTCGAGCCTCATTTCGGACAAGTATTTTTTCGCCCCCTCCTGCCCACCCAGCAGTAATGGGTACCTGACTTCCGAGTTGGGGAAGTAAAGGCGGCGTGGAAAGGAACTGGCCACCCTACCACAATATACCGAAGGCCCAGGAAGTTGTCTCACTAACAAGATAATCCCAACAATGTCCGGATCGGACTCGGGAACAACTTTAGTTAGTTTTAGTAGAAGTCCTACGGTACACACAACTGCCTAAGGTCATATGAGCGCCAGAAGATTATAGGTGTTACAAGAGAGTAACAGATATAAAAAAAGAAAGAAGAGGAGATAAGGACGAAATATGTTTCCTAGGAAAGAAGATGAAAACGACACCAGAGCACCCGTTAACCACCCAAGAACAACTTTCGACAATATGATGAAGTAACTCATTTTGTCAACACGCTTCACATTTTATTCTCTGTCTTTCCATTAGACAATAATAATGGTGAGGACAAGCACTCACCTCTCCTGCCGTGCACGCTCATGTCACAGCCACAAGACTTGAGCTTGCCCATGCTGCAGGCCTTGGACACCTGGTGGGTCACTCCTGCTGCAGAGATGGCATAGGCGAAGGCGGTCTCCTTATAGCCTGGGTGGATGGGAGAAACGCGGTGAACGATTTGTGGCACGACACGATGGAATCGGGTTCTCGTCAATTTTTGAACATGGTGAGTTATTGGTATCATCTGAAAGCTTGTTCATTTGACTTCCTTTGTTTGAAAAAAATATCAATTTATCTCAAATAGAAATCGAGATATTTGCAAATGAAGGAGGTGGAGGTCCCCTGATTTTAGAGGTAAACTTGACGAGAAAATGGCCACCAAAGATGAGTAATTTCTTTAGCTTGAGAATCAGTGGAAACTGAAAATTTACATTTTTTATGCCTTTAATCAACGTTTTTCAGTAAAAAATCAACACAAAAAAATGCGCTTTAATAGGCATGGAAGGTGTTGGGGCCAAAAAACGAAAATTCGATAAAAATTCACAAACCTGTGGAAAAATACCAGTTTCTTCTCTTTGATTTTTTACGAGCGCCTGATTTTACAACGCTGCCTCACATTTAAGAATGTAGGGGAGACATAATAGCCGGATCAGCAGCAGGGCAAATACAATTGTTCGGAAATTTTTTATTTTTTTTTTATTTTAGTAGAAGTTTTACGGATCTCGCAACTGCATAAGGTCATATGATCGCCAAGGGGTGGATGTCAACAGAGAAGTCCTTACAGGGAATCAGACTTACTCTGCTTACCTCTTTAGCTTCAACAGCACAAAGTCTGCTTCGACTATCAAGGCACCCCGGAAATAGCGGGTCACAAGAGAGTGACACACATTCAAAAGAAGTAGAGGAAAATGGGCGATAGTAAGGATTAGGAAAGAAAAGGCAGCAGTTCCCTGTTGTAGTTCAGGCATAGTTATGAGCATAACATTGTTGGATCAGCCCATTTACAATTCTACTGTACATTAGAACGAGAAATGTCTCCCCTTTGGGAATGGCCTAAAGACACTCCAGTCAGTTGCCCGGGTTGGGGGGGGGGGGGTTATGTTTCGGAAAATGTCAAACCAGAATAAACAAATAAGAAACGCAAGTGTGCATAATATTTCACAGCATGAGTACTGCTGCATGCCTTTTACAGTTTCAGAGAAAGAAACTTGGGTCTCTTGCCTGATACAGCGAAGTGCTTAGTCTTTTCGCCACAGAGGTTGGTTACGTCCCTTGGAAATGTCAATTTAGTACAAACTAAAACATAAACTCGTCTTTTTAATTCTATTTGTGGTACCACTTTAGCAAATTTGGCAATGTGGGGAAAAACACCGAGCATCAACAAAAATACTAACACCAATGATTTATTTCCAGAACCATCAACTATCTATTTTGGGCAATCTAAGCTTGACAAGAAAGTCTGCCACGCTCCCAAGTAAATTATTAGTGGAAATGTTAACCTCGTGGGGAACGCTTTCAGTAAAGAGTGCTTTGTGCAGGCACGGAGCAAAGTTCATTAGCAGACAATTAGAATCATTATCCAGATCGCAGCCTTACCCCGCCAGCGGTGGTGTTACTTCATCCACGGTAGACTCTAGCTTGAGCTTTAAAGTCGTAGCAAGATCAGGGAGTTATATTTTACTTGGGGCAGATAGACAAGGAGGAAATCTGCACGTTACCTACACATCTGTGTTTCTATCTATCTATCTATCTATCTATCTATCTATCTATCTATCTATCTATCTATCTATCTATCTATCTATCTATCTATCTATCTATCTATCTATCTATCTATCTATCTGTATGTCTGTTATTCTGTCTGTCTGTCTGTCTGTCTGTCTGTCTGTCTGTCTGTCTGTCTGTCTGTCCGTCTATCTATTTATTTATCTATCTATCTATTTATCTATCTATCTGTCTGTCTGTTATTCTGTCTGTCTGTCTGTCTGTCTGTCTGTCTGTCTGTCTGTCTGTCTGTCTATCTATTTATCTATCTATCTATCTATTTATCTATCTATCTGTCTGTCTGTCTGTCTGTCTGTCTATCTATCTATTTATCTATCTATCTATTTATCTGTCTGTCTGTCTGTCTGTCTGTCTGTCTGTCTGTCTATCTGTCTGTCTGTCTATCTATCCTCCCCACACCCCAAGCACTTACAAGATCGTGGCACCAGCACATGCGTGTACCTCCATCTCTTTTGCTCTCATTAAGATGGAAGCGATAAGTTACAAGACAGAAAAAAGCAGGAACAGAGAAAAAGAGAAACAAATAAGGCGGGGAAACGTGTTGTTCCAGCAGCTGATCAGGGGAAGACTGAGGTAAACAGATCCGGTGCAGACTGGGCAGTGGCCAAAAGTTAACCCTGACACGTCCAGCTAATGAGCCGCCCATTAACCCCAGCATGGGCTCTACACAAGCCGTGTCTACAACTCGGTCTGCTTCCGCTTATGGAGCAATCAGGGTAATTTCCCCTGATGTACTGTGCAAAATGACGCCAAGCACTCGGCTCGTTAGAAAGTACACAACTAGAGCTACGGGTTCACTATTTGGTAACAGAATGTTGGTAACTCTTTCTGTGCCAGGGCTCGACCTATCGTTGATATGGTATCATCTCCCTGACAAAGTAGACTTTTTAAAACTCGATGAAATGACCCTTTATAATTATGTGAACTTGAGATTTTTTGGACGCAATTTTGTTATACATTTTTTTGGTTTTGTCTTTCCGTCGATGTATAACATATCGACGGTGCTTTATTTGACAAAATAGGGCCAATAACTCACCAATCTTTGTAATAATTATGTAACCTTCAACCTTTCACTAACAACACACAGATCTGAAACAACCATGAAACATCCATTTGTGAGGCAGCGTGGTGGAATCAGGCTCTCGTCAAAATAATCTAAGTGAAAAAAACTTGCATTTTTCCGATGGTTTGTGAATTTTTATCAAATTTTTGTGTTTTGGCTCAACATCTTTCATGCCCATTAAAGAACTCATTTCTGTGTAGATTTTCTGAAAAACGTTGATTAAAGGCACAAAAACGTCAATTTTTAGTTACCACGGACTCTTAAGCAAAGGAAATAACTAATCTTTGGTGGCCATTTTCTCACTAATTTTACCTCTGAAAACAGTTGACCCTTACCTCCTTCTTTTGCAAATATCTCGACCTGTATTTAAGATAAATGGATATTATTTTTTCATCCAAATAAAGACAAGTGAACAAGTTTTAAGACGATACAAATGACTCTACACGCCCCAAAATTGACGAGAGCCTGATTCCACCACGCTGCCTCACATTTGGTACGGAAAGAATCCAGACGGACAGACAGGATCACCAACGAGGAAGTATGAAGAAGAATGAGACAGAGCCCAGTCAGAGATGAGATGAAAAGAAGACGTTGGCGATGGATTGGACACAATTTCACGAAGTCAAACAGCTGCATATCACGGAAAGTGCTAGATTGGAACCCACAGGGTAACAGATCAAGGGGAAGACCACGTGGAACCTGGAGAAGAGTCATGGAAATGGTTGTACAGAAAAGTGGAAAGACATGGAGTGACATCAAGCGACTAGCCCAGGATAGGGAAAGATGGAAAGTGTTTGTTCGTGGCCTATATCCTGATCCAGGGTGAGAAAGACAATGATGATGAGGGAAAGAGTTAAAATGCTATACCTAGCTGTTGGCGCTTTCTGTTATCTGTTATGTCTGTTAGTTTTACAAGCAATTTTGTAAGTACACGCCTCACCACTGGGTGTGTTGTTTTTTTTGGGGTTTTGTTTTGTATTTTTGTTTATTCGTTGTTTTGTCTGAACGAATTGACACTTCCTATTGGCTGATCAGGAGGTTACTTGAACTTATTGAGCCGTGTATATATTTTGATTGGACTCTTTGGGTTTATCATATTAATGTGTTCTGCTTTTTTGTGCTTTTGTTAGAACGTTTGAGTTGGGTATTTTTGACATTCGCTCAAAACAGTGTTCGCGTATCATATTATTATACATGAGATAATACAGGAAGAGAAATAAATACATTAACGGATAGCCAGCGAGACAGAAAGGCGAAAAGACAGAGACAGAGCAAAATGAAGAATGAAAGAAAGGAAAAGCGGGATGAAAGGTAACGATAGAAAAAGATTTATATTTTGTCGTAAAGGAGAGAGAGAAAGAGAGAGAGAGAGAGAGAGAGAGAGAGAGAGAGAGAGAGAGAGAGAGAGAGAGAGAGAGAGAGAGAGAGGGAGAGAGACAAAGGGAGGGAGAGATAGATAGCGAGAGAGACTGAGAAAGAGTGAGTAAGAGACAGACAGATAGATAGACAGATAGATAGACAAATAGATACATACATACATACATACATACATACATACATACATACATACATACATACATACATACATACATACATACATACATACATACATACATAGATAGATAGATAGATAGATAGATAGATAGATAGATAGATAGATAGATAGATAGATAGATAGATAGATAGATAGATAGATAGATAGATAGATAGATAGACAGAGAGAGAGAGAGAGAGAGAGAGAGAGAGAGAGAGAGACAGACAGACAGACAGACAGACAGACAGACAGACAGACAGACAGACAGACAGACAGACAGAGAGAAAGAAGGGAGGATTGTGATCTACAAAAGTTTGAATGTGCCTATCACCAACGTCTTTATCGGTCAATCAAATCTTACCCTTTGCCCTCCAACCATACCCTTACATCCCAATGAACAAAATACCACAACAAAGAACAGACGACAAACAACATCACTCCAATTAGCTGTTCACATAATATAATATTATAAATATTATAATAGGCTAATAATTTTGAAAAAAAAATATTAAGCAATTTCTTAACCAGTGTTATCAGTTGCATGTACTCAAAAAATAGTACGTCGAAATTCAAATTGAAAGAAAGCGAAACAAATAAATTTTTAAAAAATAAAATAAAAACATAAAAACGATACATAATGAAGGTGCATAACTTTCTTTAAAAATGAAACAGTTTTTTTCTGCTTTCCTGTAAAAAATTAATTTGCTTTGTGGCCCTAGAATATTAGAACAGTTTGCTGATAAACTTAACTCTATCCGTACGCCATGGGGTCTTTTTCATACTGCCGGGGTCGTATCATCCACATTTTTGAATACTTCTACTACGAAGTTCTCTTTGAAAATTTCAGTATTTTTCAAACAGACAACTATGTAAAGCGTACGGATCGGATTAACTAGTAAATTTCCTCTTTGAAAGTGGTGGCACAGAATTCCCCACATCGTATGTATACGGTAGTAAAACACGACGTACGGATAGGGTTAATCAGTGATATAGCCTGCGTGTGATCAAGAAATAGTACGTGGAAATTCAAATTGAAAGAAAGCAAAAAACTGTACATCTTTAAACATGAAACAGTTTTTTTCCAGCTTTCCTGAAAAGATTAATTTTCTTTGTGGCCCAAGAATATTAGAACAGCTCGCTGATTAGCTGAATAAAATAAAATAATTAATACCTTTAGCTAGGATGGGACTGGCGTGCGGATTCTTGTTCTTCTTCTCAAGGGATGAGCAGTTCCAGCGGTGAGTCCTGAGCTGGAACTGACACTCGTGGATAGCGATCTGCACGCCCTGAATGGCCGAGGCGGTGACGTCAGGGTACTTCCGGCACAGGTTGTACTGCTGGGAGGACAGTTCCGGGTAGGTTTTGCACACGGTGTTGGGGTCAAGGACAGGTTCCTTCTTGATGTTCAGACGGAGAATGTTGTTTCCGGAGCCCCTGGGGAGAGTGTGGGTTGTAGGTGTGAAGAGAAGCATGTCGACACAGTAGGTGTAAAGAGAAGCATTTATCGACACAGTAGGTATAAAGAGAGACATATCGACAGAGTAGTGGTCTGTTAGAGTGGTCTTTTAGAGAAGCATATGACACAGTAGTGGTCTTTTAGAGTTGTCTATTAGAGAAGCATTTATCGACACAGTAGTGGTCTGTTAGAGTGCTCTTTTAGAGAAGCATTTATCGACAGAGTAGTGGTCTGTTAGAGTGGTCTTTTAGAGAAGCATTTATAGACAGAGTAGTGGTCTGTTAGAGTGCTCTTTTAGAGAAGCATTTATCTACACAGTAGTGGTCTGTTAGAGTGCTCTTTTAGAGAAGCATTTATCGACACAGTAGTTGTCTGTTAGAGTGGTCTTTTAGAGAAGCATTTATCGACACAGTAGTGGCCTGTTAGAGTGGTATTTTAGAGAAGCATTTATCGACAGAGTAGTGGTCTGTTAGAGTGGTCTTTTAGAGAAGCATTTATCGACACAGTAGTGGTCTGTTAGAGTGCTCTTTTAGAGAAGCATTTATCGACACAGTAGTGGCCTGTTAGAGTGGTATTTTAGAGAAGCATTTATCGACAGAGTAGTGGTCTGTTAGAGTGGTCTTTTAGAGAAGCATTTATCGACACAGTAGTGGTCTGTTAGAGTGGTCTTTTAGAGAAGCATTTATCGACACAGTAGTGGTCTGTTAGAGTGGTCTTTTAGAGAAGCATTTATCGACACAGTAGTGGTCTGTTGGGGAGTGGTCTTTTAGAGAAGCATTTATCGACACAGTAGTGGTTTTTTTGTCACTTTTAAGCACAAGGAGACTATCCCGAAAAAAGCTGTTTTAAGAAAATTGAAAGTAAAGTTTTTGCCCCTTGTTCAGTTTTTTTTTTTAAAGACAAGGATTGTTTTTTTCTGTAACCAAATAAATATACAAAATAATGAAAATAAACTGCTCCTATAGGTAGGGCAATGCCCACTTTTGGTGTAGGTCAAGATTTCAGGAAATCCATGAAATCTGGATTTGGCCGCTTATCCTTAAAAGCGACCATGTAGTGGTCTTTTAGAGAATATCCACACAGTGGTGGTCTTCTAGAGAATATGGACACAGTAGTGGTCTTTTAGAGAAGCATTTATCGACACAGTAGTCGTCTTTTAGAGCTACATAAGTTTGTACTGGTCATTAAAATGTTTATATAAGTATATCTGCTTGTGTTTTTACGTTCCGGTACAGTCTAAAAAAAATTTCCCTCTGGGATAATAAAGTATTATCTTCTCTTATCGTATCTTATCTTAGTGAATAATGAATCATTTTCGTGAGCGTTTTACAGCCTTTACACACAAGAACCAGAAATAAAAAAACAAAAACTGACTCGCACTCAAACCACAGTTGGCCGATTTTACGGACAAACGGGCTAACCCAGATTTCGGAGATTTTCAGAAATCTTGGCCTTTACCAAAAGTGGGCATTGCCCTACCTATTAGTTTTTTGTTTAGTAGTATAGGGTTTTACGGCGCTCGCAACTGCTAGAAGAAGTTAGGTTTCATTGGTACGCATATTGGTTTAGTTATAGAGAAAACTCTCCTTTTCTTTAAAAAAACTGAACAAAGGGTAAAAACTTTACCTTCGATTTTCTCAAAACAGCATTTTTCGGGATCGTCCCCTTGGGCTTAAAAGCGACGATTTCTCCCTTCCCTTCCCCACAACCACTCCCATACAACCTTCCTCAAACCACAGTTCTCCCATCCCTTCCCCAAAAGACTCCCCAAGAACTCACCCACTTTCCAGCACCGCGACTGTTAGAATGATGAATGTCGTCACGAGATGATGATGCATATTTCCCGTCTACCCTGTGCTCAGTAGCGTGTCCCCCCTCCGGGATCTCATTGCTCCGGGTGGCTGATGTGCCCTGAACACGTGATCTCTGGCTCCCACGTGACCGCTAGCCTTGTTTTCATTGGACCAAACCTCAGATTAATTATTTCTTACCATTTCTGTTTGAGCACACACACACAATTAAATCCGTGAGCCAAAGACACAGCAGTATCCTTTCCAAGAAGCAGTATCCTTTCCAAGAATTGGGGACAACACTGTTAGAAAAAGCTGCTATCAAGAATAATCCAGAACTTTATTTTGTTGAGTTCGCTGCTTCGGTTAAATTGTCCTCTCAATACAGAAGGAAGAATTCTTTATCTCTCTCACTGCATGTCCTGAAAAGAAGAAAAGGTATTTAAAGTGAAATAAGAATAATAGCATTCCAGTATTTCATGTTTTGTGTTGGTGTTTGTGTTTTAAAAATCCCAGAAATATAACAGCACGCTGATAAAGCTAAAGTATATTGTAGAAATAAAATGGGCATCGATCTACAAGAATACGAGATCGAGAAAGTTGTTGTTTTATTAAAATTTTAGTTAGAGCTTATTGTTTTATCTGTTTGTTTGAATAAAGATAAAAATATTGACGCAACAGACATAGGTCATTTGTGAGGCAGCGTGGTGGAATCAGGCTCTCGTCAATTTTTGGGCATGTAGAGTTATTGGTATCATCTTAAAGCATGTTCAGTTGTCTTTTTAGTGCGAAAATAGTATCCATTTATCTTGAATACAAGTCGACATATTTGAGAATGAAGGAGGTGGGGGTCCCCCGTTTTCAAGGTTAAAATTAGTGAGAAAATGACCTCCAAAGATTAGTTATTTCCTTAGTTTAAGAGTCCGTGTTAACTGAAAATTTACCATTTTTTGTGCCTTTAATCAACGTTTTTATGAAAAGTCCACAAAGAAATGAGTTCTTTATTGGGCATGAAAGGTGTTGGGCCAAAAAACAGAAATTTGATAAAAATTCACAAACCTGCGGTAAAATGCCAGTTTCTTCACTTTGATTATTTTGACGAGAGCCTGATTCCACCACACTGCCTCACATTTGGTGTGAACCAAAAGTAAAACAGAGAGACAAAAAAAATAATAACCAGAGGGAAAAGAAAGTCTGAACTCTCCAAATAGCCCAGGGCCAAGAACGACCCGTTTGAGATGAGAACCGTGGTCATCCGCACTATATTATTATAGCCCAACATGATAGTCAGATAAACCACAGAGGTCACAGTTCGGATAACCAGCTAAGAGTATCTAAAAATATAACGACAATGATTTGGTCGATTTTAAGCACAAGGGGGCTATCCTGCAAAATGCTGTTTTGACAAAATCGAAGGTAAAGTGGTTGCCCCTTGCTCAGTTTCTTAAAATGATAAGGATAATTTTCTCTATAACCAAACAAATATATACACCAATGAAACCAAACTCCTCCTATTGGTATAGCAATGCCCACATTTGGTGAAGGTCAAGATTTCTGGAAACCCATGAAATCTGGGTTAGCCGGCTTGTCGTTCAAAGCGACCAATTATTACATCGATTTGTCCCGTCTGGAGACAGACTCTAAGCAGTGTGCATTCATTTAAAGAAGACAATACAGAGACACCAATGCACAAACCCTGAGCGAGAAAAAGAATGACTGTGTACATGATCTAAAAAGATGTGTTTTCAAATGGCTTTCAACAGACTCAGGAATGTACGTTTTTCTCAAATTCTCCGAAGCTGTTCCGGTTTTTAGGTCCAGCAAATGCAAAAGATCTTTCACCAATGACTTGGATTTCATCCTGGGTATTCTTAATTTAGTGGCGTTAGTTGATGGCAACAGATTTCCGAGTGGATTCGCAGTTCTTTTAAACATTATGGTGGTACATCGTCGTGTTGTTCAAACATTTCTGAGTGTAGAATTTGAAAGAATTTCAAGACAGGAGTTATTGGGATACCCACATGGCGCCGTATTTCTACCGTGAGGGTGGAGGGAGTAGTATTTCAGAAAAAAGGTGGGGGGAGAGGAGGGGGGAGGTATCGGAAAGTAACGAATTAGGACAGTGTATACAGAAAGGGATGGGCAAGAAGGTGAGATGGAAACGAGATGTATTCTCCGAATGTCCGAGCCGTGAGTGGGATAAACATAGTTAAGGGGGACATGTGGTTTACGGCAGGCTTGTTTAGGCGTTTGGGAGTTTGGGAGTTTGGGAGTCCGGCAGCACGTGTGATGTATGAGCTGGTGAGTTGGGCGAAGGCTGGGAGGGTATCATGGAGGCAGCGAAGGTAAATCGAATGAGGGTCCGAAACGGTACTGGCTAATTTTCTTCATAACAATTTCGGCTTACCCTAACATTAAAAAGGATTATGAAGGGTTGGTTTGTCTCCGTCTCTGTCTCTGTCTCTGTCTCTGTCTCTGTCTCTGTCTCTGTCTCTGTCTCTGTCTCTCTCTCTCTCTCTGTCTCTCTCTCTCTGTCTCTCTCTCTCTGTCTCTCTCTCTGTATCTCTCTGTATCTCTCTGTATGTCTGTCTGTCTCTCTTTCTTTCGTTCTCCCTTGACTATCTTTCTTCCTTTATTTCCTACTCTCTTATTCCTCTCCAACCCTCTATACCTCTCTCCCATTCTCTCTCTCTTCCCATCTCTCTCTTTGCTTCTCTCTCTGTCTCTCTCTCTGTCTCTCTCTGTCTATCTCCGCCTCTCCCTTTATCTTTCTTTATCTCTCTGTCTCTCTCTCCCCTTCTCTCTATTCCTCTCTATCTCAATCTCGTCCTCTCTTTCGCTCCCTCATTCCACCCGCGTCTCTCTTTCTCTCTCTC
>NW_004798079.1:40274-42208 GCF_000002075.1 Aplysia californica | reverse complement strand
CACACACACAACTACAGCAACAACAACAACAACAAGAACAACAACAATAGCAACAATAACAATAACATCATACCATACCACACCACAACACAACACAATACAAAACAACAACAACAACAACAACAACAACAACAACAACAACAACAACAACAACATTATCAATCAGAGTTGAGCTGACCAACAGGTACTGGTTATAATCTTTACAGGGTGTCCCAAACTGAATGACCTTAAAACTATTGAAGAAAATACAACTAGCTTTTCTACAGCAGAGTCCTCTTGGCAGAGCTCATTCATTCACTAGGTGGACAACTTTTTTTTCAAGGGTAAGTTTTTTAAATTTTTTTACTGCGCTCTCAACTGCTTAAGGTCATATTATGAGAATGAGTGCGCGGGACACAGTAAGCATTTTCAGTTGGTATAAAATTTTGAATTTTGCCCGGGTGACGGCCGAAGCATACTCTTATCGATTTTGGACCACCATGAGATCTTTAATGTGCGCAACTTGCTCGTAGGACCTCCAAGATTTTTCGCCCATGTCCGAAAAGGCTACGTGTAATTCTTTCCATAAGATCAGGTGTGTGGCTGAAAGACAGCAGTAAGAAGCCAAGGAGCAGCAATACAAAGGCTAGAAAAATAGTCAGGAGCCCAGAGGGATGGGGGTGGACAGTGGAGAAGAAAGCGGACAACAGAACATTGCTAGAGAACAGGAAAGTAGATGAAAAGAGAGAATTTTTAGAGAAGTGAAAATTCTGTCGCTATCCAGATTCGAACCTGGTACCTATTGATTGAGAGGCGAATACCTTAACCCCTTGGTCACGAGAGCCCCTGACAAAAATGTGATGTAGCTTCACGTTCAATTCATGTTTTTAGTTTCTGTAAGTTGGGGGTTTTGGCAAGCGTAGTTCACGGCTACGTCCTCTTGCTTCGGCTATATTATTCACCCTGAGATGCAATATCAAATTGACTCGCTTCACTGAGTGGCTAAGAAACCGTAACAGTGACTTTCCCTCTCGGCGAATACCTGGCCACTTGGTAAGACATCCTGGTTGTCCCCGGGCTGGCATGCCACATTGGGAAAAGCTTTTAATGCGCCCCTGCAAGTGTTATCATCCCAGTGTATCGATTCTATACGTCTAGCGTCGTCTAGGGGCTTACATACGGCTATGAGTAGGCTCCCCGCTCTACTGAATTAGTTTTAAACAGGGCGAATACGTGTGCGGAGACAGCCATCTTAACTTAGTGATCCATTAGCTCGAGCGGGAAAGTAAATTAATATTTATGATCGTTTTTACGGCGGGAAATGTCAGCAGGTAGATATCCTTCTCTAACGCTTATTTCAGTGGAATGTCATTGAGGCGTTCATTGTATACACTTTCTCTCTTTCTCAAGTGTGCATGCGGGTGCGTTACTTATTAAAATAGAACTTTGTAAAAGGTAAAAAAGACGAACGTGTAACTTTTTTTCCCCATACCAACTTAGTTTTCTTCACATTTATTCAATTCTTCCTGACGTCTTTACAATTAGGTTTTTTTTTTCAGGCGTTTTTTTATATTTGTCTACCTACGTTACGTATCTCATTCTCCTCATGCTGAACGTTAAATAGAGTGTCACAGGAGGTATTTGATTTCAAATCGAGATTTGTGTTTTTGATCTTTGTGCTCGCATGGGGTGTAGTGACTCACTCAAATCCACTACTGGTAAGCCACGACACTGCAACAATAAGTACATGAAACGTCATACCGCAGTACTGTGGCTGTGTCAAGACATCAGAACCTGGTACAAATGGAGTCGAAGCGCTTTTCCTTTCGTCAACCCGCAACCACCTCCCGAATCGTCAGCCACCTCCCAACCTTTGACACGGGTCAAACTTCCATCTATTTATAGGTAGTTATCGGAACATGTATAGGTGAAGTGATGTGCCGGGATAGTCGCGA
>NW_004798079.1:36040-37693 GCF_000002075.1 Aplysia californica | reverse complement strand
CTAGAGTTTGGGGGTTTCAAGAAATCTTGACCTACACAAAAAGTGGAAATTGACCTACTTATAGGAGAAGTTTAGTTTCATCGGTGTGTTTATTTGTTTGGTTATAGAGAAAACTCTCCTTACTTGTCTTTTAAAGAAATTGAATAAGGGGCAAACATTTTACCTTCAATTTTCTCAAAACAGCATTTTTTTCGGGATAGCCTCCTTGTGATTAAAAGTGACCAATTATGATACAGACGAGATGCAGGGGGTGGAAAATAGTCGTGTGCACAGGTGGGGGTGAGGTCGTTAGAACAGGTTACATAACTAACAAAGGGACATACTAATTAATGACCTGACCAACTAACTGGCCAATTATCAAATTGTCATTTTATTATCGATCTTTTTATAATACAGGCACAAGCAAGCTCCATTTGCTTTCGTAATTAAAACAGAAGTTGGCTCCGTGTACAATTACTGAGATTTCTCTGAATACTAAAAACCCTTATAATACGTTACGTAGAGTATCTCATTTTTCAATCGATGGTCTGTCAGCATCTAAATAGGACTAACTAGATCTATGTCTAAATAACATGGGACAAAGCGAGGAAAAAATATTAATTTAAAAAATCCGTAACACTCAGCGCTCAATCCCATTCATTGAGCTTGTTTTACACGACATGTTTAGATCACGATCATTCCGTTTACCGCCTTAAGGCCTGTTCATCTCGAACTCCACGTAGATCTGATGCAACGGGGAAAGGGATAACAATCTTTGTGGATTTAAGTAGACACGGGTTTCAGTTAGCAGAAAGAGGGGGGGAAGGGTGGTGATAGGAGTGGTAGGAGTTTTTTCCGGGTTGTTTTTTTTTTTTGGGGGGGGGGTAGCTTTTGTCTTCGTCTATTTTTCAAGTGTGAGTGTTTGTTTGTACGCTCCCATTGATAATAGTTACATCATTTAGTAGTAGTAGTAGTAGTAGTAATTGTAGAGGTTTTACGGCGCTCGCAATTGCATAAGGTCATATGAGCGCCAGAATATTAGAGGTGTTACAAGAGAGTAACAAACATAAAAAAAGAAGGAGGGGAGATAAGAACGATATATTTTTTATAGGAAAGAAGAAGCAAACCGCACCAGAGCACCCGCCAACCACCCACTCCATCATTTAGGAGACGGGCTGCAACGCTACATCTCAGGGCCAACTCAGGATGAAAAGGATACAACACCCCACTGGAATGACAGAATTACTGGATGGATAAAATTCATCTCCATTCGAGAAGCAAACTCGGATCTCTTGCGTGTTTTGGCGACCGGTCAGACTGACTGCTACACCGCAGTCTCCGGTGACAGAAGGAGTGGAAAAAAAAACAAGTAAGGAAAAAAACAACCCATAGTGTAATCTGATCATTACATCTCTGAGGCGATTGCCTCGTTCTGAAGTCTGAGTCAGAAGTCTGAGATAGAAGTCTGAGATAGAAGTCTGAGTCAGAAGTCTGAGATAGAAGTCTGAGATAGAAGTCTGAGATAGAAGTCTGAGATAGAAGTCTGAGATAGAAATCTGAGATAGAAGTCTGAGATAGAAGTCTGAGATGGAAGTCTGAGAGACAAGCGGATAGTTAGAGAACGTAAAGAGTACGCCATTGGCCGATATTTATAGTAACAGCCATCTTGTTTGT
>NW_004798079.1:33654-34552 GCF_000002075.1 Aplysia californica | reverse complement strand
ACACACACACACACATACACATACACATACACATACGCCTACACAATGGGACCGAGCCAATAGATCGGAAAATCGTATACACAAGGGCATATCGTGGAACCGATCTGAGCCAAAGATCGTGTATAACAAGATAGTTCACTCCTCTCTTTGAGCCAATTAAAAAAGTGTCCTCAAAATTCGGTGGCTCCCTCTTGGAAAAAGCACGAACTTTGCGAACAGAGTTACCCTACTTGTGCGAAAATCAATAAAAGTGAAACTAATAAACTTTGCTATTCTTCTTCTTCTTCTGGAGAAACGAAACAGAGCTTTAAAACAAAAACTGCAACGTCATTTGAACCAATGCGCGGACTTTCGCCGACACTTTTTTGGCTGAGTGAACTATCTTGTTATGTACGATCTCTGTCTGAGTCTCGTATCCCTAAATTCCTCAATGTCGGGATTACGAGTGCGTTATCCTAACCAGCAAGAGACTACAACTAACTCCATAAGTGAGAGTTACAAAAGACACAAATATTGTGACTCGTTCAGATGGCGCTGCAGTCTTTGTTTTGAAGCTCTCTTTCGTTTCTCTAGAAGAAGAATAGGAATAGCACAGTTTGTAAGTTTTGCTTTCATTGTTTTTCACACAAGTAGGGTAACTCTGTTTGCAAAGTCCATGCTTTTTCCAAGAGGGAGCCACCGAATTTTGAGGACACTTGTTAAATTGGCTCAAAGAGAAGAGTGAACTATCTTGTTATGTACGATCTTTGCGTTATCCTGACAACTAGAAGACTACAACTAACTCCATATGTGAGAGTTACACAAGACGTACAAATATTGTGACTTTAACTTCCAAACATGGCAGATTAAAGGATAAGGTTGGAGTGACTTCAAAACATCACAGATCATTACATTAAGG
>NW_004798079.1:27875-30699 GCF_000002075.1 Aplysia californica | reverse complement strand
GTGTGTGTGTGCGTTTGTGTATGTGTGAGAGTGTACGTATGTGTGTGTGCGTGTGTGTGTAAACGAGTAGTTTAACAGCAGGTTCATTCTCTCACATTTGTTTACACATGTTTGTGAGTGCTTATGTGTGCGTGCCTGAACGTTTACATTATATTTTATGTTTGTGTCTCGTGTGAGCAATTAGTGAGCTACACGGAGGGATGTGTGGGCAAAACATGGGGTAGGGGAGAGTGGGAAAGAGATCGAGCATTTGTGTGTTTTTGTCTGTGTCCGTGTGTGCTTGTCTGTGTAATTGTGTTGGGCTGTGTTTGTGTTCGTATTTGTGTGAATATTATGTATTCAACAATCAGAATACGTTAATCATGTTTCTGTACGTGTATTGGTGATTTATAAGGGAAAAGGCAGAGAGTGGTTTGTCTTTCGGTTTATTTTATTCGTTTGTCTGATTGTTTATTTTATTGTTTTAGCTCTTTTTTTTAGTCGGTTGGGGGTTGGAGGGGGAGGGGGGAGGGGTGGGGGGTAATAGTCTTAATTTTGGTACAATAGAAACATGAACAAAGCATAACGTAAACTACTTTTAACCGGTACTTGAAAATCGCCATTCATGACATAAAAGGTGAATGAAAGCGTTTGGCATACAGCATACCAAGACGTTGTATTTTTTCATGGGGATTTAGATCGTAAAATAAATAGTTGTGTTCGGCCAGGGCAGTTGCAGTGAAGCTACGCGAGATTTTATTTGAAGGAAGTTGAAAGCTATAAAATCTGCCTCACAATGTTTTCGGAAAAGCAGTTAGGAGGCACACAACGTTTGTAGTGGGGAAACCTTTTTTTAATTAAACATTAAATCCAAATTTTTTGGGGTCATAATCAGACGCAAAAAGACAAAGAGAGTAAATGTGAGACAGCGTAGTGAAATCAGGCTCTCGTCAAAATAACGGAATCGGAGAAACAGGTATTTTTCCGCCAATTTGGACATTTTTATCGAATTTTTAATTTTTGGCTTAGCCTCTTTTATGCCAATATAAAAACATATTTCCATGACATTTGTGAATTTTACGGAAAAACATCGATTAAAGGCACTGAATAGGCCCTATGTCATTTTTCAGTTTTCAAAGACTCTTTAGCTATTGCAGTTACCACACTTTGGCTGCCATTTTCTCGCTTATTTCACCTCTGAAACCAGGAGACCTTACTTCCTTCAATGGCAAATATCTTGAGATCTATCCAAGATAAATGAATATTTACTTCATTATAAGCAAGGTAAATAATTCAGCTTTCACATGATACCAATAACTCCACATGCCCCCCAAAAAAGACGAGCGCCTGATTCCACCGCGTCGAGGCGATAATTCACAGGACATATTTCAGACAATAGCTTAAGCCCCAGAGATATCAAAATACATGAAAATGTTCAGAGTCTCAAGGATTCTCAAATGTACACCATTGGTCATTTCTAAACTGTTGTTTTTAACTCCCTTTTTTCCTTGTTCTGTTTTATGGGTGCCCAATACTTGTTGGATGTACAGGTTAAGTCTGGTAGATTCTGTTGTGGTGGGGAATTGCTCTAAAGTTGTTGCCGCTGTTGACGATGATGATGATGTTGTTGATGATGATGATGATGATGATGATGATGATGATGATGATGATGATGATGATGACGACGGTGAAAATGATGATAATGATGATGATGATGATGATGATGATTTTGCACAGTAAAATTGTAAATGGGCTGATTTTGCAATGTCATGCTCATACTGTGCAGGAACAACATCGGGGGAACTGCTGTTTTTTCTTTCCTCATCCTTACTACCTTCGCTTTTCCTCTACTTGTTTTGTATGTTTGTCACTCTCTTGAGAACAGCTGTGTCCGGGGCGCCTTGATAGTTGAAGCAGACTTTGCACTGTTGAGGCGAGAGAGGTGAGCAGAGTAAGCCTGATTCCCCGGTTGGACTTCTCTGTTGATATTCACCCCTTGACACTCATATGACCTTATGCAGTTGCAAGCGCAGTGAAACCATACTACAACTAAAAAGAAACAACCTTTAGAACTAAATCGCCATCAGTTCCTTAATAAAGGTTTCCCAAATATCACACGGGTGCCACTCCTAGTTGATGACTGTCTCAGCGTTAGGAGCCCTATCCTGGGCTTTCATTGATACACCTATTATATATCGATAATGAGTGTGGAAACATATCATCGTAGACTTATCAAAACGCAAACTTAAATTTGAAAAAGACGAGGTTGTTCACTTTAAATACTCTTCCAGTACTTCCACGTCTCTGCTATTGAAGTCCGACTACATTTTCAAACTGTTATCGACTAAAAAAGTTGTTCCCGCATCCGATCCGGACATTGGGGATTGCCTTGTTAGTGAGACAACTTCCTGGGCCTTCGGTATATTGTGGTAGGGTGGCCAGTTCCTTTCCACGCCGCCTTTACTTCCCCAACTCAAAGTCTGCTGGGTGAGCAGGAGGGGTAAAAAAAAAATCCGTTTCCGAACCGAGGCTCGAATCCGGACTTTCCACTTTGGAGACGAGCGCACTAACCGCTCTACCATTGCACCCTCTATTATCGACTCTTATCTTTATTTCATTTTCAACAAAAGTATGGATCCTAAATATTCAACCCAACGGGTTTGTATCCTGCTCATGAAGAAGGGGGTAAAAACACAGAATGTCGCGTACCTGTGACCATTAAGCGAAAGTTATTATCACCCTCCCCCTCCTTCTGTCTGTCTCTGTCTCTCTATCTCTCTCTCTCTATCTCTCTCTCTCTCGCTCTCTCTCTTTCTGTCTCTCCCTCTCTCTCTCTCTCTCTCTC
>NW_004798079.1:20029-26143 GCF_000002075.1 Aplysia californica | reverse complement strand
TATATATATATATATAATATAGATACTATGTAGTCTTGCCTTTGTCACAAGAAGATTGTGGTTCGACCTCTGTAAAAAAAATGGTGTCGGTTTAAACACTGTTAGGTAATTTAAGAGGCGGGACCTCCGAGTTAAACATCCTTCTCCGAAAGGACTCAGCCAAGTGGGACATTCCTGTAAAGTTTGGACTTTCCCAAGGACACAACGTCGGGCCGAGCTGAGGCTCGAACCCTCGAACCCTCAATCTAATGATTACGAGTCCGGTAGCTTAACCACTAAGCTACCGACGCCACGACTACTGGAACAAACCCAATAAAAATCAACCAAAAAACCCCCTCCCCCCACACACCCTAGATCTTCTCAGATAGGTTGCTCTGCCTTGGGGCGGCAAAATAGATCAAAATAATAATGATATTATTGTTCTAAAAGCAGCCTCAGAGACCACGCCAGACACGTAGACATTTTTCATAGAACTTATTGAAAAATGTGTGGCTGCATTCATGGGATTTAATTATTGGTAGTCGGCTAAGCCACTTCAAATATTTTTGAGAATCAGTCTCTGAAAAGACATCAATTTGTATAATACATATCGAGTGTACGCATGCCAGAATGGCTTTATTTTGATAGATTTCTCATAGCTCCATTCGTCTATTTGTCCAGTTCAGTGCTAGGTTACGTACTGACATAATTATTGTGATAGGTTATTCCCTGTCACACTCCTTTTAAGACACACGAACCTTTATAGAAAAGTTCAGAGGTCATGGGGGGTCATGTCCTTTTTATGATATCTGCAGTGTGTGGGACCGAACCAAAGTAGGTAACACAGAAAGTAAAAAGGTGTATGGTATAGTGAGAAATAATTGTATGCAAACTCAAATGGAGTTGATCTCGCATGCACGAGTATTTTTGGGGGAAGAGTCTGTGGAATTGGGAAGACGGAAGGGAGTGTGTGTGTGTGGGGGGGGGGGGGGGGTGAATAGAAAATGGTAGCGGTGGGGTGGAAGGCAGAATATCACTTTCAAGAACAGTTTCGTCTTTTAATTTACTTTTTAGTTGTTTGTTTAATTTTATGTCTCAAAATATCGTCCACTTTTAGTTTAAAATGGCTACGACGAAAAAAAATTATCATCTCCCTCTGTTCACTCGGTTTTCAATCATTCCATTTATTTTTCAAAACTTTCTGTAGCATCATCAGACCGCTATGTGTTAAATCATTCACTCCAAATCACATATTCCTTTGGTTAGTTCAACTCACATTTCACTAATAGAAAAAGAGAGGGTTGGAGGAATTGGGCGTGGTGGTGAAATCAGGATCATTCAAAGGTAAAATTCAGATCGAAAACACAGATCACGAATCCCCGTCTGGTGTACATTTCAGTTTACAAACGTCGAATGATAACACTATTTATTACGGAATACAAAAGTAAGAGCTTATGTCTTCACGTACAGAAGGAGAATGCACAAGGACTATATGCAGTTGTTTGTAGTACATGACTGAAATAACTTGATAAATTAGATTTAAATTTACACTGAGTGTATCTATTATGAGGTGTACTGGGGGCTCCAGTCATGAGGCTCACAGCATCAGCAGCAAGGAAACTGCAAAGCTTCATAAATGGATGCCAAAGAAGGACAGTGGGGATCAAGTGGTACGATCGAGTCACAAATGCTCAACTGTGGGAAAGAACAAGCCAAAGGCCAGTTAAGGAAGACGTGCAGGTGAAGAAATAGAAATGGATTGGGCACACCCTGAGGAGACCACCGACAAGCATCATCAGACAGGCTTTGACGTGGAGTCCACAAGGAAAACGTAAGAAAGGAAAACCAAAGATGACATGGAGACGAGCGGTACAAGCAGAAATGGAAAAGGCGGGGACATCATGGAAACAGGTAGAAAAGGATGTAAAGGACAGGCTCGCTGGAAAAATGTTGTTGATGGCCTATGTTCAACTAGGAGTTAAAAAGGGCAAGAGAAAGAGTACTGGTACTTTTCTATTGATCGAATAATAATATTATAATACTTTATACTCGGCACTGATGTATCATTTTCCCAAAATAACAGAGAATCTATAGTTTTGAAATGATCTAACTTTTCATTCTGGGTTTTGCAACAAACGGTTGTCACGCATCATCTTATTTAATTTTTATGTAATATTCAATTTGTATTTTTAAGGACTATCTATTCCTTTGAATCGTTTCGCAAATAATTATAACAGGTTTCGCCCAAAACTTCAAAATGTACACATTTCCAAAATGGCAAAAAGTAGGTAACGACCATTGGAAAACTAATTGGGCTTTCCTTACGGTGTTTTCCAGAATGTTGTACCAAAGAGATCTGCACTGTTATGTCTTCAACAATGCCTCACGCCCATTACAATTTCAACTGATAGGATTTTCTTGTAACGTTGTTCAGATCAGAACTTTGCACTTTTGAGGAAGTAGATCTACGTGTGTTTCGTCATTTTCCTTCAGGAAGTCTTTTACTATTTCAGAGAAAGTATTTCGCCTCTTAAAGAAAGTATTCTGCCTTTTAGAGGAAGTATTTCGCCTTTTGTAATAAGTATATTGTGCCTTTGAGAAAGAATCTAGCCTTTTGGAGGAAATATTTCGACCTTTTGAGGATGAATTTGGCCTCTTAGGAGGAAGTATTTCGTCGTTTTTCTCCTTCACTTCACACCTTAGAAAAGGTGGAAAACTTTCATCCATAATATTTAACATCCAACGAGCGAAGAGTTTTGGGCAGTGTATGAAATACTGCCTCGCTCGTGGACAACTTTTTGGCCCTGCGCACATCTCAGTTCCGGTTGGAGAGGCTCGGGCCGCCACATGAGCATTCCTGGTCCGGTTTATAGTCGGCACTTTCTCGGCTCGCTGAATGAATACGGCAGATAACTGGGAGCCCGCCGTGCGGTTAACATAATCTTCAAAAGCTGAGGAAAAGACTGAATCCTTTATGCTCGTATACTCAGTTTTATGTGGACTCTGTCTCGCGAGGCATAATCCCTCAGAAATGTGGACTTTTTCTCTCTTCTGATTCTGGGTTTTGTTTCGTTTTTTCCTTCTTTTAGGTGTTATTTTTGTTGAGCATGATTCGAAGTCGAAAGTTGTAAAAAAAATTATGTCGTCCTGAAAGCATCGGACTGCTGGACCGCCCTCTCCTCCTTTCCCCATTCCCCTCTTTCTCCCTTTCTCCTTCCTTTTCGTTTTCTACTTCTCTATTGAGAGTGTTTTATGTTTCTATTGGACCAGCTTACATCTTGAGAAGCTTGCACCGGCCCATTCGAGACGTTGAAACTCTTTGTTTAAACAGCAGCTCTTCGTCAGTTACAGCCTTTGATTTTCCTTGACCAGTTTTTACAGCGCATTAATTATGTACATATTATTACTTCGCTGTTTGTTTGTTGTCGAGTTCTTAACTGGGGTTGATTTTGTGATGTGATTTTAAATTTAAAAAGGTCTTTTAACCGTTTGACTAGGTGCTAGCTGAGTTGTGGGCGTTAAATTCGGAGATCACAACTTTTAAAGAACCCTAGAGTGTTGAAATGGACGTTAAGCCAACATTATAATTTTCGCAAAATCTAAGAAGCAGTGCCATCGAAATGGCTGCTTGGTAGACCTCCATCTTGTCCTGACAGCTCAGATAAATATTTCATCATGATCCATATTTTTAAAAAGATAGCCTGCTCATATTCATAGACACTTCGCCAATTTGAAGAATAATTCGTGTAAACTACTGGTTTTGTGTTGTTAATAGTAAACTCATCATAAACAAGCACAGACTTGAATTTCATTTTTTTAATCACCACCATCACCCCCCCCCCCCCCAAAAAAAAAAAGTGAAAATAAACAAAATAAAAAATAGCACTTTAGACGTCCTGACAAATAGAGGGACATGGACAGATCGGCTGATGGTGTCGGGATAAAAAACAACTCGCAACAGCATCTTATGACATTGTAGATATCTGCCGATTGGTCGCGCATTCCAGTCTCTTGCAGACTGATGACGTCATCAGGAGATAGGCACGTACGGCGGGAAGATGGTTCTGGGTAGGGCTGGGCAGTGAGTCACTTTAGTAAAATCCGGATAATATGTTAGTGCACCTCGTCGGCAAATGATTATGATATAAGCCATTTCGTCAAACGGGATAGAACCACTTCAACAAAAGGGTTAGCATCACTTCAACAATAAATGGGGGCACCCACTTCGGCAAACGGGTCAGGAAAGAGAGGTAGGAGTCTGAATTCGGACACTGTTTCATTTATGATTATCCGGTTATTCGGATATGTTATCCGGATTTTGATCACCTCTTGTTCTGGGGGAAGCAGGCACGGTGTTGTGAAATGAGGCAGCGTAGGTCACGATATTATGGTGGGTTGACATCTCGTATCATCATGGCCTACACTTTGGTTCATTGCCAATGTCCGAGTCTAACCGTGTATGTGCGTGAACATAGTAGATTGAAAGAAAAATTGGAAAGACAAAAAAAAACCCGAATAATTTCTTTCTTAATCTCTTCTACCACAATTGCTCAAATTGTGTGAAGAGTGTTCACTTCGTGTTTTACATAACTTTACTTCTTTGTTTTTTTTTTACTTTGCTTTGCTTTACGTAAGCTTACTTTCTATGTTTTTCTTTGCTTGGCTTTGCTTTAACTTACTTTATTTTGCTTTGCTTTGCTTTACTTTAGCTTACTTTACTTGTATTGCTTTGCTTTGCTTTGCTCTGCTTTGCTTTGCTTTGCTTTGTTTTGCTTTATTTTGCTTTGTTTTGCTTTACTTTAACTTACTTTACTTTGTTTTGCTTTGCTTTGCTTTACTTTGCTTTGTTTTATCCTTCCCATTGTATCAATAGATGTCAAGGTGATGCAATTTTCCGTCAATGGTAAGGTAGGTGACTTCTATTGATGACCTGTTATTTTTTTAATGACACTCAGTCAAGTTTTGCGATGTCTTCTTTTTGCAAATGTGAGGCAGCGTGGTGGAATCAGGCTCTCGTCAAAATAATCAAAGTGAAGAAACTTGCTTTTTTCTGCTGGTTTGTGAATTTTTATCAAATTTTTGTTTTTTGGTTCAACACTTTCATGCCCATTAAAAAACTCATTTCTGAGTGGACTTCTCTGAAAAACGTTGATTAAAGGCACAAAAAAGTAAATGTTCAGTTACCGCGGACTCTAAAGCTAAGGAAATAACTAATCTTTGGCGGCCATTTTCTCACTAATTTTACCTCTGAAAACAAGTGACCCCCACCTCCTTCATTCGCAAATATCTCGACTTGTATTCAAGATAAATGAATATTTTTTTCATTCAAATAAACACAAGTGAACAAGCTTTACGATGATACCAGTAACTCTACATGCCCAAACATTGACGAGAGCCTTATTCCACCACGCTGCCTCACATATTATTGTTATGGTACTACCAATAGTAATTACGATTGTGAATAACAGAATCTGAGACAAAAATAAAGTTGAGGACAGGATTGATCCCTTGGTGGTCCTAAAATCGGTAAGAGCAGGCTTCGGCTGCTTTCTGGACAACATTTAAAAAAAAAGAAGAATTCCTACCAAAAATGAAACAATCAATTTGAGTCATGTATAGATCTAACCTGATATAGTTACTTGAGCCGTAAAACTTTAACTATACACTACTATCAAAATTACCACAACCACCATCACCACCAACAACAACAAAAACAAAATCAACAACAACAACAACAGAAACAACAGCAACAACAGCAACAACAGCAACAACAAAATCAACAATAACAACAACAACAGTAACAACAGAAACAACACCAATAACAGCAACAATAATAACAACAACAGCAACAACCCCCAAAACAAACAAGAAACAAAAAAACAAACAACTATATGACACACAATATGTTTGACCTCATTTGGCAAATACACGAATAGCACCGGACAGCGGTGTCATGAGACAGGACATGCCAGATATAGGACAGCACTGGAGCCTACTGGGCTAGACTTTAAAGTGGTTTGGGATAAACAATGTGTCAGTCTACATGTATCTCACACGGTATACGTTTGTGTAGGATACATTATCTATCTATCTATCTATCTATCTATCTATCTATCTATCTATCTATCTATCTAT
>NW_004798079.1:18530-19891 GCF_000002075.1 Aplysia californica | reverse complement strand
ATAATACGAGGGTGGGTGGCGAGTGCTCTGGTGTGGTTCGCTCTTTCTTTCCTATCAAACATCAATCGTCCTTCTCTCCCTTTCTTCTTTTTTATATTTGTTACTCTCTTGTAACACCTATAATCTCCCGCACTTATATGACCTTATTGAGTTGCAAGTGGCGTAAAACGTTTACCAAAACATTAGAAGTAACACTAGCTAGAACAGAACTTGCGAGGTGACGTCATAACAGACAGTAGATCTACGAGAGACAACTTTAGTTTACATTACGCCTTGTTCAACAAATTTTCGACCACTCTTACCTTTTGGATACGTTTTAGACCACTAGTAACACACTTTGACCATGACTCTGAGAGCCTGTAAGGACTGGGTTTTTGATTGGGGGGGGGGGGGGAATGTCTTTTGGTTTTTTTAATTTGTTGTTCTGGTAAGCGTTTTACGGCGCTCGCAATTGCATACGGTCATATGAGCTCACGGGACACTCCAAACATTTTCAGTTGGTAGAACATTTTGGATTTTGCCTCGGTGGCTGCCGAAGCCTACTCTTGTCGCTTTTAGACCACATAGGGATCTTTAACGTACGCTACTTGCACATGGGACCTCCGAGATTTTTCACCCTTGTCCGAGAAGGCTACGTGTAGATCTTTCCTACCAGAAGATCAGGGGTGTGACTGAAAGACAGCAGTAAGAAGGAGCCAAGTAGTAACAGTTGAAAAGCTGCAGAAAACGTCAGGAGCCCAGAGGAGGGGCATAGGAGGTGAAGGGGTGGGGGCAGAAAGTGGAGACGAAAGAACATTGCTAGAGAGCAGGAAAGGAGGTGACAGGAGACATTTTTAGAGAAGAAAATGTTTCGGTCGCTTCCCGGATTCGAACCCGGGACCTTTGAATGAGAGGCCAACACCTTAATCTCTAGGCCACGAGAGCCCCCTCGTATAGACTGTGAATAATATGAAGGTATGTACTTCGGCAAAGTGTGAGAACAATAATAATATATTTTCTGGATTTAAAAAAATTGTTTTTTAATTAGAGTGCAACATCACGAGCATAGCCGCTTCTCTAAATAATGGAAAGGCAAGGGAGAAAGAGCAGACGAGACTCACAAACGCACTGATAAACAGATACACACACACTCACAAACACACCCACGCACACACACATACATATACACACATACATATATGCACTTATACACACATAAACACATACACACACATAAACACACATACACAAATACACACACATGCATTTACACACACACATAAACACACACACATATACATACATATACACACATACACATAGATAAATAGATAGATAGATAGATAGATAGATAGATAGATAGATAGATAGATAGATAGATA
>NW_004798079.1:16429-17371 GCF_000002075.1 Aplysia californica | reverse complement strand
CCCCACAACCTCCATATTTTTATTAGGTCAACCCCCTTTCTCTTGACTTTAACGAACGAAACTACAAAATCGCCGAAATTAATAATTAATGAATTGCACAAGGTAGTAAAGCAATGTGTGGCGATTTGTAGCACGGTTTTCAATAGAGTCGTTCGCAGATCCTATTCATATTGGTTTTATATAATGTGAGTATTAGTCAAATTCACAGCAAGAGAATATTTTTGAGGAGAAACTAATATTTGTGTGAGATACAATATGAATACAAGACGCATTTCTAATTGGATCGATCGGCCCGATCGGCCGATCCCATCCGTATTGTGCACCCCGTATTAATAAATAAGACTGCATATTGGAGAGAAAGGTGTAATGAATAATTATCATTTCCCATAGTTGTGGTTGTCTAAGACAAAATTTTCATCAAAGTGCTGAAGATACGATAGATAGACTTGTTATGTGGATGGTTGGAGGGTGCTCTGGTTTGCTCCTTCTTTCCTATCAAACATCTATCGTATTTTTCTCTCTCCTCCTCTTTTTCGTGTTTGTTACTCCCTTGTAGCAACTCTAACCTCTGTGCTTATATGACCTTATTGTGTTGCAAGTGCTGTAAAACTCTTACAAAAAAAGGCATGTTGTTTCTAAAACACTAATCGTTTAATGCCTCTTTTAAAGCATAAAGGTTGCTCCATATTATGCGAATTATTCTATGAATAAGTTGAAAAATTCCTTGAGAGTTTTGTGCTAAAATTAGATTTAGCAACATTTTGGTTACAAAGGCTCTATAAACAACGATCTATATATTTATTTCAGTCAATGACTTAATCAGGAGAGAGGACGATAGGAAAAGGAGAGAAGTAATTGAAAGAGAAAAGATACATTGCATCATATATGTGTGTGTGTGTGTATGTGTGTGTGTGTGTGTGTGTGTGTGCGTGTGTGTGTGTG
>NW_004798079.1:13912-14556 GCF_000002075.1 Aplysia californica | reverse complement strand
ATACAAACACAAACAAACACACACACAAACACAAAAAAACACAAATACACTCATGTATACACAAACACACAGATACACACACGCACACACACACATACACACACACAGAGCAATACAAACCAACCCACCTGTTTCTCCTCTCCCCTCCCCTCCCCTCCCCTCGACACACATACGTCATTTCCTGTCTCCCCCCACATCTGCCTTCTTCACTTCTGACAGATACTCTCCTCCTCTTCAAATCCACCGCCATTTTCTTTCTATAAATACCCCACATCCTGACGTCATCACTCTCAGTCACCTCAAATGAACCACTCACATAACACGAATGGACCTTCCGGAGCGAAACTGCCGTAACTTCTTCAAAATACGTGAACATACGATAGTCATGTTCCCGCCAGTCGAGGTGACTCCAGGACTCTGCCATGACGCTAAATGATGCCGGCACAGATCTACGTCACACGATAAATACAGAAGTTGAGTTTGCTCAAGATAAGAGGTTGTACCCTCGGCGTAAAACACTTGTACCTCGGGGTATTACACGGGGGAGCATGGATAGATTAATATTTCACTCGTGTTGGGTACTGCAAATACATGCACTCGTCTTAGGGTGAACATGGAAAAGGGAAAAGAACTCTCCCCCCCAA
>NW_004798079.1:10057-12431 GCF_000002075.1 Aplysia californica | reverse complement strand
GTATATAGAAGTAGCGGAATTTTTTTAGACGATAAAATGGTTGACAGAAATATACACACCAATGAAACCAAACTTCTCCTATAGGTAGGGCAATGCCCACTTTTGGTGAAGATCAAGATTTCTGGTAACCCTCGAAACCTGGTTTAGTCCGCTTGTGCCTTAAAAGCGACCATTTATAACCAGAACCCACCTTTTGCCACCTTTTAGTTGTTTTTTTTAGTAAAAGTTTTACTACACTTGCAACGCAATAAGGTCATATAAGTACCAAAGATTAGAGGTGTTACTAGTGAGTAATAAACATAAAAAAGAAGGAGGAGACATCAGGACGATAGATGTTTGATAGGAAAGAAGGAGCAAACCTCACCAGAGCACCTGCCAACCACCCATTTTTGCCACCTTTAAGAGGCTGAACTTTACTTTTCGAACCGTCCACTTACATGTCATTCCAAGAGGGACATTAAATGATACCAATCGCTAGGCGGGTGATCCCCACCACTCACCAAAATGACTTTACTTTACTTTTCCGATCCAGCGGCCATCTGGGTTCTAGCCCTTTGGCCTCACCAAAATGTTTTAGACTGTCATTGAGAAAATAAAAATAATATTTGTCATATATTATTGTTACAGTTACTGGAAACCTAGTACTGATCGCGCACGTCAAACTTAGAGAAATTAATTTAATTACTGCTCTAGTTTTTCCACAGAACGCAAAAACCATTTGAAGAGACCACGTGAAAAACGCCAATTTTAGACAAAAATCAGTGAGCTAGTCTAAAACTTACATCTATAAAAGTCTTATAGAGTATCTTCAATTTTCATTTTGTGCTATCATTGTTTGTCCTCTGTATAGTTTGCTTTTGACACCAGCGAATGTTGTTGAAGTGTTAAGTCCCTTATTTTGCACGTAAACGTTACGGGGGATAGATTTCACCAGGAATGTCCGAATGATATATTCGTCTTTTGTATGGGATGTTTCCCTTACTGCCTGATTGCCTTTAACACGTACGATAGGAGAAGTCAGTCTCTTAAATAGATAGATGTCCTGTTCGCATTAGTTGGGGGCCTAAACAATTCGTACAGACTACAGCCAATTCCTTTCGTACGTTACAATCGTATCTGTCTGCAATCTGATCAATAGAAAGTGTAAGGAAAGTTAGGCTTTACGTCTCATTTTGACAAAAATAGCGTCTAATAAAAATACGGCGACATATCGGCACCCTAGATTTACAAAGTTCTATCTGACATTTTCGGTAGTTCTGAGTTATTAAGACCATGAAGTCATAAACTATTGTCTATCTGCTCTTTCAAAATCGTGAGCTTATTCTCGAAGTCGTAATCAAGATACCTAAAGAATTTGCATTCGAAAAAGCTTGACATGCTGTGACACTCACCCTTTTCTATGTCAAGTTTCTCAAAACTGGGTAGGGAGCAGAGAGAAATTTGTAATTCTAAAGTAGCAACATGTAAGAGGAGACTACAAAACATAGTATTCCAATGAAATGACTGGATGGCTTTAAATTAGAGTTTTCGGCTTTACAAATTGCCCAAACTCTGAAGTAAACTATCATACGAAAGACTATTTTTTTTCTTCATTTTTTTTTTCGAAAGGACCCCAAGGTGTCTAACGTTCTTTATTTTTCTAATCCCTTCATCAATAGTTTGCAGATGATGACTAATACGTTAACATTAGCTTCAGCAAAGTGTGTTTCGTGTTATATTGTGGCACACCATGCAATACGACGTGGGGAACTCTGTGCCACCACTTTCCAAAATGGAAATTTACTGGATAATCCGATCCGTACGCTTTGCATTGCAGTCTGTGAAAATGGTTATTTGAGAAAAAATGAAAGTTTCAAAGAGATCTTTGAACTAAAATTATTCTAAAACGTGAAGAATACAACTCCGGGGGTACAAAATGACATCAGGGCATACGGTTAGGGTTAAGTCAACGAGAATCCTATTTTTCCTTGTCCTCAATTTTTCCCAGTAAGTATGTGTAAGCTCCTCACTGAAGGAGGACCACATCGCCAGTCGCCATCGTAAATCTGTTATCTCCGTCAGAACACTCCTCCTTCTTTTGGACGCTTGGAGCAGTTTTTATCTTTTGTGAACTACTGTTAGCCCTTTTGTTTAGGTCACTTTTATCTGTCGCCAACTACCGTTGGGCTCTTTGCTTAGGTCAGTTTATAGTCACCAAACTCTCGTTTGGAGTGTTTCTAGCCCCTGGTGCTTGTCTCGAGCACCCTCAGGCCCCACTCCCTACCACTAACCGGCCCTGGAGCCCTGTACTGTCTCCCTACCTCTCTTCGCTGACAATCACAAGAAGTTTTATTTTTGGAGCTGAGTATTGAGTATGCCCGTCTGCCCGCCCCCC
>NW_004798079.1:6923-9441 GCF_000002075.1 Aplysia californica | reverse complement strand
GTCATACCGTTCGTGCTTCTCTCAAGCTCCCCCCACACACACACACATACACATACACACACACACACACACACACACACACACACACACACCACACACACACCACACACACCCCCCCCCCACACACACACCTCCCCCGCCCCCATCGCCCCCTCCGTCTGACATCCCTCCCGTCTGTTACCTGTCACGATAGACCTCTGTGTCCGCTCGTTTGATGTGGTCAGGGGACCAATGTGGAGTAGCCAAGCCCTATGCCGCTAATGTAATCTGTGAATAATGCCATCACAGTTAGTACCACGACTGTAGCCGTCGACATACGTTCGCGATGAATAGGCGAGTCGAAGAAACGCAGCAGCCCTTTTTGGGGACAGAACAGATATTTTAAACATTAAAACCATTACACACAACCTTAAAACGCATTTCTTTTTGGTTGCCGTATATAGAAGTAGCGGAATTTTTTTTAGACGATAAAATGGTTGACAGGGATTGGCTTTTTCATGTCGTAATATCAGCCTAGAGAATGGACTTCAAAGAGGCTTATTTAGACAACGGGTATTGAGAGAAATCTTACCTGAGGCGTAAATAAAATGATGAAATAGTAACTGCGGGTGTGGTGTAATGTCTTGGAGGGACAAGGCAAAAGACATGAGTTCGATTCAGGGGTAAGGGATTTATTAGTGAGGCATCTTGGTGAAATAAGGCGCTCGTCAAAATAATACATTGAAGATACGGGCACCTTTCCACCACTTTGGCAATTGTTATCAAATTTTCGTTTTTTGACTCAACACCTTTGGTGTACATATAAAAACACATTACCAAGTGAATTTTCCAGAAAAACGATGATTAAAGGCACACAATATGTAATTTTATCGTTTTCAGACTCTCAAGCTATTGAAATTGTCAAAATTTGGCCGCCATTTTCTAACTAATTTAACCACTAAAACCGGGCGACCCCTCCTCCTTAAATCACAAATATCTTGACTTCTATTCAAGCTAAATGGGTATTTCTTTCATTGAAAGCAACACGAATGAACATGCTGTAAGATGATGTCAGTAACTCCAAATGCACAAAAATTGACGAGCGCCTGCTACGTCGCGATTCTTTTCTGTCATGACGCGGTGACAATCAGGTGCTGGTCAATTTTTGCACATGTGGAATAATTGGTGTCATTTTTAAAGCTTGTTCAAGGCTAAAAAAATTACTCATCTATCATGGATAGAAATAGAGATATTTGTGATTGAAGGAGGTGGGGGTGGGGGGTGGGGGTCGGGGTGGGGGTCGTCTGGTTTTAGAGGTAAAGTTATCGAAAAATGCCCGTAAAAGTGTGACGATTTCCAAAGCTTGAGAATCTTTAGAAACTGCAAATTTCCATTTTCGTGTCATAAATCAATATTTTTAAAAGTAAAATCCACACAGGAATGTGTTTTTAAATGTCTGTAGGTGGATAACGGTGGGATATAAGGGGGTGGGGGGGAAGAGAGAGAGAGAGAGAGAGAGAGAGAGAGAGAGAGAGAGAGTGGAGATGAATGTAGATGACAGAACACGCTAAAGAACAGGAAAGGGGGTGAAAGAGGAACATTTTAGACAAGACCATTTTTTTTCGTTGCTGTCAGATTTCGAACCTGGGACCTTTTGAAAGAGAGGCGAACACCGCACCCTCAGACCACGACACCACTTTCGTTAATCGTCCAAACCTTGTGGACATATAGACAATTGAACAATACAAAGTTTCGATATGGTTGTCAATAATAAGGGCTTCTAGGATTTTTTATTATTTTTTTGTAATCCCTCTTTTCAATTCAATGAAAAGAGAGATTACAAAAAAAACCCAAAAAAAAACAAGCACCAAAAGATCAAGTGGTTCGGACACCTCACGCGGATACCCTCCAACCATCCAGCGTACAACATTACATTTTCTGGCTGGAGAGCCAGAGGAAGACCAAGGCGACGTTGAAGTGAATCTGTGGTAGACACCCTCAGAGCTCACGGGATGTCCCTCCTACAGGCCACTCGCCTTGCTGCAGACAGACGCCTGTGTCTCCCCGCGACACCCACCAGTACAAGCGGAAGAAAAAAGTAAAAGTAAAGTAAAGTAAAGTAAAGTAAAGTAATCCCTCTTTGGACGGACTTACGTTCAATTCTACTTTGTCAAAGAGACATCTCTTAATTCAGCCTTAACTCAGAAAGTAACATTAATGTCAATCGAACACGTGGGCATGAAATGAACTCGTTTTTTTTTGTAGGTGTTTTTTTATGCCCCATTCGACATAATTTAGATCATGTAGTTAGCAGGCTTCGATATTGCCTATACTATAAAGAATACAACAACTTAGCAGAAAGACCGAGATACTTGACAGAAGAAAGCCACACTCGGGAATGGAAAGCTGGAGAGGTTTTGATTGTAATGAGCTCGTGCAAGTAACAGACATCTCTACCCTTGTACTTTCCTCATTCAACACACACTCACATATACACACACACACACACACAGACACACACAGACACACACACACACAT
>NW_004798079.1:3198-6781 GCF_000002075.1 Aplysia californica | reverse complement strand
TATTTGTTTATTCATTTAATTATTTATTTAATTTTGAGGGGAGATATGGATCAGGTTCTGAGAATCGTTATCCAGGAAACGTCTAAGTCAGACACCAAAGAAATGATTACCAACTAGACGTTTGCACCCCACACCCTAAAAAGAATAATTAAGATATAAAAGAAGATATGGATATCTAACTCTCAGGTATGAAATACTAAGAAATAAATGTCGACACACTTTAAGGAAACGTAAAGAGAAGGCACTAATTAGAACAGTTTGTGTTTGTTTGTTGTCTTTTTTACCAACCACGTAGTCAATTTAGAAAACACAGAGCAACCTGTGGTTATTTGAACATCTCAAGTCTTTGTCACAGAATACATTTGGACGGGAAAGCTGCTTCAAGAAATCGGCAAAAAAAAAGAAGAAAAATGAAAATAGCTGAATTTATATATAAGTGCATCTTTGAATTTAAGGATTTAATCCTGAGACTTTAAAAGAACTGAGAAAACGAGGAATAAAATAAATCAAAAGCACGAAAAAGGGTTTTTCTTTTTATTAATTGAGAAAAGCCAATAGTTGTTCAGAATCATAAATCAGAACTTTGCTCCATGTGAAAATAAATGTATATTATATTATATATCGTCTAACAGCAGATCAGAAGTATTATTCCCTAAATCTTGAATTATTATTTTTTTCGTTTATTGCGATTTCTGATATTTTAAAATTGTGGCACTGGTTACTTCTTTTCACTTGCTTGAGAATTAACAATTAATTTGTTGAAAAATTCAAATTCTATATGGTGAAAAAGAAAGAATAGAAAAGATTCATAATCAAGAAACAATGCCTAAAAGAATGAAACAGTTTTTAAATTGTGGCACTGGTTACTTGGTTACGCGTGCTTGAGAATTAATGATTTGTCGAAAAATTTAAATTCTAAATACTGAAAAATAAAAAAAAAGAATAGAAAAAATTCATAATTAAGAAACAATGCTTGATTAAAAGAATGAAACATCTTGAAGGAACAATGCTTAAAAGGATGAAACAGTTTTAGAATGTTATCTCTTACCTACCAAATGTTGCTGTCTGGATGGACGAGCCTAGAACATTTGACCAGTTTGCTGACGGTACATTTTCCTACCACTGTGGGTACTTACAGCCTCCAGAGACGTGCCTGACAGAGTGTCTGTCCATGGTCGCCCAGCGTATTTATTGTTCCGCTCACATTAGTCACTAACCTGAACCCAAACAATCTCCTTGCCTTTTTAAACAGTTTTTTTTTCAACAAATAAAGTCTTGTCATTCCAAAAGTGCACAGCAGCGAGGGATTCCCCGACTCTTGTTGTTTATTCGCACGAGTTGCACTTGTTAGACGTTTCTGGGCTCGATTCTCCGAGTATCGTCAGTCATAGAAGCTTCTTCTTCCATGTTTTATGCCATTGTAATAAATTATTATGCTCATCAAGAAACAACATTATACCAAAAACCTTCGTGTTTTTACTAACTGATTTTGCGATTACTTGCATGGACTCTACAGACCCATGAAAAAACAATCTCATTTCGAACATTAAGTATAAAGAATTTTTTTAAAAAATGGGATAAATAAAAAAAATATCTAAAAGAATTCATGAGTGAATCTTTTATCTATGGCTGACACTATGAGATACACGTCTGCTTTGTTTTTAAATTTGCGATTTTCCTCGCTGTAAGAATTGTTCCAATTCCTTGAATTCAGCGCTACTGTCTTCCTTTTCATAATTCTCTGTTGCCGAGGTTTGGTCCAAGTGTTTCAACTGTTACAAAAAAGACGCAAAAGACAAAAGCTTGCAGGCAAAGATCCTGCCTGATAGGAAGATCAGCATCGATATTTCTGGAATACCTTCGTCGCCATCCAGCTAAATGAGTGGGTATCGCAGAACAACTTTTCACAGTTCACAAGCCAGCAAGGCAGGGCACCGAAGTCTTCACAGGGTCACAGCTAGAACGTTTTATCTGCCATATCTCTATTGTAAATGAAACCTTTTTGTTGTGGGTCTCTGACTTGTCACCCTTTGGCCTGACTTGTCTGCGGAGATAGCCGAAAATAGCCGGACTACATCGATCATAACACCCGAGGTGCCGCGCATGTTCCCGGCCGCCATGTTTACTGTTGGTATCTTGCTGCTTCTCGTCTGCTCCTGCTGAGACCCTGCAATTACTTAGGCTGGGCGATATCCGGCTCTCAAATACGGTTAATTCGTTTTTGACACAAATTAGAGGGTACATTTTCTGTTCAGATTACCATTCATTTTCTTTTCCACAAGAGAGCCATTGTTGTGTTCTAAATTCTGGATCTTGTCAGCCATTATAGTATTTAATTTGTTGTGTTTCACCAAGCAAAATGGTTCTCCCCCCGTAATGAACTGAACTGATAAAGACAAGTTTTGAAAGTTTGTGGGGTTTTCTTTTTCATTTCTTTTTATATGGCTTTTTGTTATTACAAGCGGTTGCTGCTCAACATATTGGATACTTGGATAAAACGAATCTGTACCCAGCCCTGACAATTACCGTCGCATTCAGCGCTCAGCAGGATGGGCGGACGTCGTCGTTAGGTCTGGCGGCGTGAGCCAGGGGCGGGAAAAGGCAGACAACTCTTGTTGTGGGGGACCAGGACGGACACGTAATCGCCCGGGGTGACATGGCGTCAGGAGATGACTTTTGGTGTACACACGCACTTCGGTGTCTCTGCCATCCCGCTCTTGTCAACCCAGGGACCCGCGGGCTTCTGCCCCGTTATATATGAGGCATCGTGGTGAACTCAGGCGCTCGTCAAAATAATTAAATAATAGAAATCGGCATTTTTTTTTTTAGGCCGAAGGACAATTTTTTTTTCTTCAAATTTTCTTTATGTTTTGGCTCAACACCTTTTATATCCTTTTAAAAACACTTTTGTGTGTGGATTTTACTGAAAAACATTGATTAAAGGCACAAAAAAGTGTACACTTTGAGGCTTATAAGGACTTTCAGGCTCTGGAAGTTACCAAACTTTGGCAGCCATTTTCTCACCAGTTTTACTTTTGAAACCAGGCGACCCTGACTTCACTCAATCACAAATATCTCTTACTTCTATTCAAGATAGATGGGCATTTTTTCCCACCAAAACGAAAGCAAATGGAAAGGCTTTAAGATGATACCAATAACTCCCTATGCCCAAAATTGACGAGCGCCTGATTCCACCACGTCGTGACTCACATACATACATAATGTTATACGTTTCTCGTCTGCTACCGGCGGCATCTTGTTTGTTTTCTGTTTGTACGCCTCTTTCTTTCTTTTTTCAAGACGATCTATCTTATATTTACGCCGCTTACACAATGTTTTATCCCTTTCACCAGCATCCGTGGTCCATCAGCAACCAGATTCATAGTCCACCCATCATAATTGCGTTCTAGTAAAAGTGGTGCTCTTCGCTTTCTAAACGTAAAAAACCGAATACGGAGGAGGAGGAGGAGGAGGAGGAGGAGGGTGTGGAGAAGAAGAAGAAAAAGAACAAGAAAAAGAAGAAGAAGAAGAAGAAGGAGAAGAAGAAGAAGAAGAAGAAGAAGAAGAAGAAGAAGAAGAAGAA